>NC_087349.1:36104102-36407133 GCF_030014295.1 Loxodonta africana
GTGAAATTCTTTTCCCTTTCTGAGTCTGTTCACCAGTCCAAAGAATCTGAAGGCTTGGACAGAAGTAAAAACATGGGTAAGAAACTTTTGATGTTAGTGAGAAGAGTGGGGGATTCCTCAATGGAGGTGATCATTCTTTCCACCACCTTGGGCTTCAGCTCCTCAAGATTCAACACACATGGTCCAGGAAGAATGCCTTGGTAATCCTACAAGTGGGTAAGATTTCCTTTACAATATGCCATTATGGTACTATTCATGGTTTCCCTTGTCGTTTAATAAAGACCATTCTTGTGCTCCTTCAAACATTTACTACACATTTTAAACTGTCTAAAAGATGTAAATGTGTGTGTATGTGCACACAGGGAGAGGTAATTTTTTTTTTTTTTTTGTAGTTGGGTTAAGATAAATTTAAATCTCATGATATGGCAGATTCATCAGTTCAATATTCCATCCTTTGCATGTTGCCTCCACAAGGCAATTTCCCCTATAATGACACCAACGATATAAACAAAATCCCTAGAGCGAGGATCTGAGGCTAAAGCAGAATCTGGTCTGTTGCTCTGCACTTTCTTCTTCCTCATCTGAAATTCACCTTCTTTTAATTGCTGTTCTCCTCTGAACTTGTTCATTCATCCATCTTTTTCTTAACTTCAATGTCATTCAAAGAAATCAGAGATAAAGACATTGTGTTGTTGGTGTTTTTATCTTCAATACAGTTATATATATTTTTTATTTCTTTCCATGTCATGTGGTTTATCATTTTTCTGCTGGCAATTCCAACACATACCTAAGTTTTGAATTCAAGTCTTATGATTTTGCCTCCTGCAGTGCTGTTTTTATTATTATTAGAAGTGTCAACAGGAGCAAACAGAGATTGAGCCATAAGCATAAGTTCACTTTTTTCATTGGGATCACAATTGGAAGGCTGTAACATCACAGAGGCATTTACCCACCTGCCTGCAAAAACATGGTGCAGAGATCATCACTTTAAGGCAAAAATTCAGTCTAGTGGGTTGCCAAGCTTAAGGGTAATGGTGACAACTTGAGTTTATGTTGTGGCTGAAGACTTGGGACATGTTCCACCTTCACCATATTCCTCAGAAGCAGGGACACCTTTGTCAGGGAGACTCCTGAGAGGTCACCTTCAATAATAATGATAGCAATAATGATGTGGAGGTCATGTATGTGATGGGAGTGGAGGGGGCTTTGCATTCATCTTGCATCAGTACATTTTATTTTAGTTTCTTACAAATTCTTAGAGTTTACAGTTCATTTGTTTCTGTGTTTCTTGGTATGTAATTATACTATCTGAAGATAATGATAATTGGCATGGCAAAAAAGGCTACTCCCTAAACTCTATTAACTCCTGGTCCAAATTGGTTCCTTAGGGAGAAGAATGAGAAATTTATATTAGAATCCATAGTATACACATTATAGATATATGGATTTATGTCCACGTTAAGGGACAGTAATACATGCATGGTTTCATTTTGAAACATGGGTCTACCATTCTCAATGAAAGGAGCCCTGGCAGTGCAACAGTTAAATGGTCGGCTGCTAACGGAAATGTTGGTGGTTCAAATCCACCCAGCGGTTCTGTAGGAGAAAGACTCGGTGATCTGCTCCCATAAAGATTACAGTCTAGAAAATTGTATGGAGCAGCTCTACTCTGTCACATCAACTTGATGACACCTGACCAAAAAAAAAAAAAATCTTTCTCAACAAATCCTCTTTTGGTCTTCATAAAATTCCATGTTAAATAATCAATGCAGAGATAACCTCACAAGGGACCACAGAAATTTTGTAGTTCAGCATGGGCACAGTAAATAGGCAGTGCCGTTTACAGAATTATGTTTTAACAGCATCACTTTTTGCCTGACCAGAGTATGCATTTTAACATTTATCACACCAAATCTTACATGCTTGTTTTGGTGCTTGTGACTCTCACTTAACTGGGTTCCTAGAAAGCAGATAGTTTTATTCATCCCTCTGTTCCTTAGCACAGCACATAGTATGGCAGCAGAGCTGCCACAGAGCCACCATAGGACTTATATATATTCTAGGGGCCCCACTCCTGGTGGTGCAGTGGTTAAGAGCCACAGCTGCTAAACAAAATGTCAGCAGTTTGAATTCACCAACCACTCCTTGGAAACCCTATGGGACAGTTCTACTCTGTCTTATAGAATCGCCAGCAATGGGTTTTGTTTTTTTTCTTTTCTTGGTTTACTCCACATTTAGTAGCCACATATGGATCATTAAAATACCATTTTTTGTTATAAAATTTTAAAGATATTTATAATTTTGTTTTAGAAATTTGGCCGTGAGCCAAACATTTTGATTGGCTTTGATTTCTCCACAGCCTTAACCTCATAATGCACACCGAGGAATTCTTACAAAATGAAATAATCTAACTTACAAGCAGTTTTCAACTGTCATGAAATTTTAATGGATATGAAACTTAACAATTAATGAGGCTGGGGCAATGTTAATTTTTGTAGGCATTTAAACATTTATTACTTTTTGGGGTTATTTTCTCTTTATATTTTGGAACCAATGGTTTCTGTTTTTGTTTTTGTTTCAGTTCTTAAATATTGTCAACAGTCTTTGAAGAACTCAAAGCCCTAAGCAGTAGGCCTATGGTACCCAATGGATGAACCAACCATGATGGTCAATTAGTGTTAGGGAATTAGGTGGGTAATTGGAGAATATGCATTGCCAAAGCATCAGCCAAGTTTATGGCTCAGCTTTATTTTAAAGTGTGGTGCCACTATGCCATTTTATACGTACCACGGCTAGTTATGAAGGACATAATGTGGGCAAGTTGGGAAAAATCCATTTCCAAAACTAGAGGGTTAACCTCCTTGTCCTAACAGGCCAGCAGCTAAAGTATTCCCACAGTTGTCGACAGGAGGCAACCAACCTAAAAGTGGAGAAACAGAAGTCAGACCACTTGGGACTCTGGGAAGAGAAGCGAGGCCTCAGGAACCTATCACTATCAAGTAGACCCTGACTTATGGCGACTCCATATGTGTTAAAGTAGAACTGTGCTCCATAGGGTTTCCAATGGCTGTTTTCAGAAGTAGGTTGCCAGGTCTTTCTTCTGAAGCACTCCAAGTAGACTCAAACCTCCAATCTTTTGGTTAGCAGCTGAGCAAGTTAACCATTTGATGGACTTCTAGGCCTCAGGAGATGCTGTTTGTTGCATACATGTTGGCAGTATTAGAGCCAGGCCTCGCTGTTGATTCTCATTAATGGGGAGAGAGCTGAAACAGGCTCACAAACTACAGATTCTCTGACTCCTTCTTCATTAGGGATTCCGGCCTTCATAAGCCCTTTCCTCAAACTGAGTGTGAACGCTTGTAATGAACAGATGTTTCTGGGCTCAGTGAACTACCTTATTCCTCAAATGTATTGCGGCAGGAAAAAAAAAAAGAAGAAAACAACAACTTAAAATACTTGAGAGGAACATTCAAGAGAGCAGTTGGATGGGACACTAACCTGAGAGGCTCATATTTGCTTAGTTACCACCATCTCTGTGGTAATTGCATTAGTGCTTAAACAGCCTTTGCTTGTCCACTCCTGGATCTCCAGGTCTCAGAAAGATCTTTATACGCCCAGGAAACCTTTTTACCCAAACCACACCATTGTCTGTAGGCAAGCTGGAAATAGAGTTGAGAGTTTTGAAGCCTCAATCTGGATGAATACTGATTCCTAAAAACCTCTGAAATTTCCACATCAGATTATCCTTTCAGAAATTTTCCTTCACTTCAGTTCAGGGTGAGGACCTTAAATGTAGGCTTTGGACAGAGGCCTTGTTTGACAGTTATTTACAACTATCTCATTTGCCTTAATGATTCCCAAGTCTACTTGAGCCATAATTGGAAACTTAGATAATTCTGAATTATGCTTGTATTTTCATCAAATATTCAACTTTTTTCTTAAAATGTGTTTGGTATACAATTACTAGCCATCTGTTGGTATAAAGTTAAGAGCTGAACAAAATACTTCTCTTTTGGCAATCTTGTCACAAGGAATTTGGTGATCTTATCCATGTCTCCCTGCTCACTCTTAATAAGGGCCTTTGTGAGATAGATAAATGGTAACTATTGGGTTCAAACTATTCTACTGTATAGAAAATGACCATGTGGTGGAACAGAACTAACTAATGCAAAGGTTCCAAAACTGTAAAGAGAAAGGCTTGAAGCAAGCATATATTTAATAGCTGTTATGTGCTAAGAACTTCATATACACGGATCTTTTTTTTTTTTTAGTTTTTATTGTGCTTTAAACGGAAGTTTACAAATCAAGTTGGGCTCTCATACAAAAATTTATAAACACCCTGCTATATACTCCTAATTGCTCTCCCCCTAATGAGACAGCATACTTCTTCCCTCCTCTGTCTTTTCAAGTCCATTCAGCCAGCTTCTGACCCTCTCTACCTTCTCATCTCCCCTTCAGACAGGAGATGCCAACATAGTCTCATGTGTCTACTTGATCCAAAAAGCTCATTCTTCACCACTGTCATTGTCTGTCCCATAGTCTAGTCCAATACCTGTCCGAAGAGTTAGCTTTAAGAATGGTTCCTGTCTTGGGCTAACAGAAAGTCTGGGGACCATGACCTCTGGGGTCATTCTGGTGTCAGTCATACCATTAAGTCTGGTCTTTTTATGGGAATCTAGGGTCTGTATCCCACTGCTCTCCTGCTCCCTCAGGGTTTCTTTGTTGTGTTCCCTGTCAAGGCAGTCATTGGTTGTAGCCAGGCAACATCTAGTTCTTCTGGTCTCAGGCTAATGTAGTCTCTGGTTTATGTGGCCCTTTATGTCTCTTGGGCTCATAACTACCCTGTGTCTTTGGTGTTCTTCACTCTCCAGGTGGTTTGAGACCAATTGATGCATCTTAGATGGCTGCTTGCTAGCATTTAAGACACCAGATGCCACTCTCCAAAGTGGGATGCAGAATGTTTTCTTAATAGATTTTATTATGCCAATTGACTTAGATGTCCCCTGAAACCATGGTCCCCAAACCCCTGACCCTGCTATGCTGGCCTCCGAAGTGTTCGGTTTATTCAGGCAACTTTTTTGCTTTTGGTTTAGTCCAGTTGTGCTGACCTCGCCTGTATTATGTGTTGTCTTTCCCTTCACCTAAAACAGTTCTTATCTGCTATCTAATTAGTGAAAACCCCTCTCCATCCCTCCCTCTCTCTCATAACCATCAAAGAATATTCTCTTCTCTGTTTAAACTATTTCTCAAGTTCTTACAATAGTGGTCTTAAACAATATTTGTCCTTTTGCAGCTGACTAATTTCACTCAGTATAATGCCTTCCAGATTCCTCCATGTTATGAATTGTTTCACGGATTCATCATTGTTCTTTATCAATGACTAGTATTCCATTGTGTGAATATACCATAATTTATTTATCCTTCATTCGTTGATGGGCACCTTGGGTGCTTCCAACTTTTTGCTATTGTAAACAGGGCTGCAATGAACGTGGGTGTGCATATATCTGTTTGTGTAAAGGCTTTTATTTCTCTAGGATATGTTCCAAGGAGTTGGATCGCTGGATCATATGGTAGTTCTATTTCTAGTTTTTCAAGGAAGCACCAAATCGATTTCCAAAGTGCGTGCCATTTTACATTCCCACCAGCAGTGTATAAGTGTTCCAGTCTCTCCACAGCCTCCTCAACATTTATTATTTTGGTTTTTTTGGAATAATGTCAGGCTTGTTGGAGTGAGACTGAATCTCATTGTAGTTTTGATTTGCATTTCTCTAATAGCTAATGATTGTGAGCATTTCCTCATGTATCTGTTAGCAACCTAAATGTCTTGTTTAGTGAAGTGTCTATTCATATCCTTTGCCCATTTTTTAATTGGGTTATTTGTCTTTTTGTTGTTGAGCTTTTGCAGTATCATATAGATTTTAGAGATCAAGCGCTGATTGGAAATGTCATAGTTAAAAACTTTTTTCCAGTCTGTAGGTAATCTTTTTACTTTTTTGGTGAAGTCTTTGGATGACCATAGGTGTTTGATTTTTAGGAACTCCCAGTTATCTGGTTTCTCTTCTGCATTGTTAGTAATGTTTTGTATACTGTTTATGCCATGTATTAGGGCTCCTAGCATTGTCTCTATTTTTTTTTCCATGATCTTTATTGTTTTAGATTTTATATTTAGGTCTTTGATCCATTTTCAGTTAGTTTTTGTGCATGGTGTGAGGTATGAGTCTTGCTTCATTTTTTTGTAGATGGATATCCAGTTATGCCAGCACCATTCGTTAAAAAGACTGTCTTTTCACCATTTAACTGACTTTGTCAATTACCAGCTGCTCATTTGTGGTTGGATTTATGCCTGCATTCTCAATTTTGTTCCATTGGTCTATATATCTGTTGTTGTACCAGTACCAGGCTGTTTTGACTACTGTGGCAGATAGTAGGTTTTAAAATCAGGTAGAGTGGGGCCTCCCACTTTGTTTTTCTTTTTCAGTAACACTTTGCTTATCCGGGGCCTCTTTCCCTTCCATAGGAAGTTGGTGATTTGTTTCTCCATCTAATTAAAAAACGTCGTTGGAATTTGGATGGGAATTGCATTGTATCTGTAGATCGCTTTTGGTGGAATTGACATTTTTACAATGTTAGGTCTTCCTATTCATGAGCAAGGTATGTTTTTCCACTTATGTAGGTCTCTTGGTTTGTTGCAGTAGTGTCTTGTAGTTTTCTTTATATAGGTCTTTTACATCTCTGGTAAGATTTATTCCTAAGTATTTTATCTTCTTGGGGGCTACTGTAAATGGTATTGATTTGGTGACTTTCTCTTCAATGTTCTTTTTGTTGGTGTAGAGGAATCCAACTGATTTTTGTATGTTTACCTAGTATCCTTATATTCTGCTGAACTCTTCTATTAGTTTCAGTAGTTTTCTAGTAGGATTCTTTAGGGTTTTCTGTGTATAAAATCATGTCATCTGCAAATAGAGATACTTTTTCTTCTTCTTTTTACCAATCTGGATGCCCTTTATTTCTTTATCTGGCCTAATTGGTCTGGCTAGAAGGTGCTGGGTTTTTAGGACCTCTAGCACAATGTTGAATAATAGCGGTGCTAAAGGGCATCCTTATCTGGTTCCTGATCTCAAGGGGAATGCTTTCAGACTCTCGCCATATAGGATGACATTGGCTATTAAAAATTTAGCTTTGTATAAATACCCTTTATTATGTTGAGGAATTTTCCTTCTACTCCTATTTGGCTGAGAGTTTTTATCATGAATGGGTGTTGAACTTTGTCAAATGCCTCTTCCGCATCAATTTATAAAATCATGTGGATTCTTTCTCTTGTTTTATTTATATGATAGATTTCATTGATTATTTTTCTCATGTTGAACCATCCCTGCACACCTGGTATGAATCCCACTTGGTCATGGTGATTTTTTTTTTTTTTGATATGTTGTTGAATTCTATTGGCTAGAATTTTGTTGAGGATTTTTTAATCTAAGTTCATGAGGGACATAGGTCTGTAATTTTCTTTTTTTGTAGTGTCTTTACCCGGTTTTAGTATCAGGGATATGCTGGCTTCATAAAATGAGTTTGGGAGTATTCCGTCCTTTTCTATGCTCTGAGATACCTTTAGTAGTAGTGGTGTTAACTCTTCTCTGAAAGTTTGGTAGAGCTCTCCAGTGAAACCATCCGGGCCAGCGCTTTTTTTGTTGTTGTTGGGAGTTTTTTTATTACCTTTTCAATCTCTTCTTTCGTTATGGGTCTATTTAGTTTTTCTACCTCTGTATGTGTTAGTTTTGGTAGGTACTGTGTTTCTAGGAATTCATCCATTTCTTCTAGGTTTTCAAATTTGTTAGAGTACAATTTTTCATAGTAATCTGATATGATTCTTTTAATTTCAGTTGGGTCTGTTGTAATATTGCCCATCTCATTTCTTATTCAGGTTATTTGCTTCCTCCCCTGTTTTTCTTTTGTCAGTTTGGCCAATGGGTTATCAATTTTGTTAATTTTTTCAAAGAACCAGCTTTTGGTCTTGTTAACTCTTTCAATTGTTTTTCTGTTTTCTATTTGATTTCGTTCTCCTCTAATTTTTAATATTTCCTTTCTTCTAGTGCCTGAAGGTTTCTTTTGTTGTTCTCTATTTGTTCAAGTTGTAGGGATAATTCTTTGATTTTGGCCCTTTCTTCTTTTTGTATGTGTGTGTTTATTGATACAATTTGACCTCTGGGCACTGCTTTTGCTGTGTCCCAAAGGCTCAGATAGGAAGTGTTTTCATTCTCATTGGATTCTATGAATTTCTTTATTCCATCTTTAATGTCTTCTATAATCCAGTCTTTTTTGAGCAGGGTATTGTTCAGTTTCCAAGTGTTTGATTTCTTTTCCCTGCTTTTTCAGTCATTGATTTCTACTTTTATGGCCTGATGATCAGAGAAGATGCTTTGTAATACTTCAGTGTTTTGGATTCTGCTAAGGCTTGCTTTATGACCTAATATGTGGTCTCTTCTTGAGAATGTTCCATGTGCACTAGAAAAGAAAGTATACTTGACTGCTGTTGGATGGAGTGCTCTGTATATAAGGTCGATTTGGTTGATTGTGGCATTTAGATCATCCGTGTCTTTATTGTGCTTCTTTCTGGATTTTCTGTCCTTCACCAAAAGTGGTGTGTTGAAGTCTCCTAGTATAATTGTTGCACTTTTCAATGCTGTTAGAGCTTGTTTTATGTATCTTGCAGCCCTGTCATTGGGTGCACAAATAGTTAATATTTAATATTGTTATATCCTCCTGGTATATTGTCCCTTTAATTAATATATGGTATACTTCCCTATCCTTTGTGGTGGATTTAACTTTAAAGTCTATTTTGTCAGAAATTAATACTGCCACTCCTGCTCTTTTTTGATTTTTGCTTGCTTGATATATTTTTTTCCATCCTTTGAGTTTTAGTTTATTTGTGTCTCCAAATCTAATGTGTGTCTCTTGTAGGCAGCATATAGACGGATTGTATTTTTTTTATCCATTCTGCCACTGTTCTCTTTATCAGTTCATTTTGTCCATTAACATTCAGCATAATTATGGATAAGTATGAGTTTAGTGGTGTCATTTTGATGTCTTTTTTTCTGTGTTGTTCACAGTTTCTTTCTGCCACTTAATTTTTTGTGCTGAGTAGTTTATCTTTATATATTGTCTTTTCCTCTTGTTTGTTGTTGTTGATTTTTTTTCTGCTGAGTCTCTATTTTTTACTCATTTTATTTTGATTAGTAGGGTAGTTAGTCTCCTTTAAGGTTACCTTAATATTTACCCCTATCTTTCTAAATTTAAACCTAACTTTTATTTCTTTATATCGCCTTGTCTTCCTCTCCAGATGAAAGATCTATGACTACATTTCTTAGTCCCTTTTTCTTGTTTTTGTATGGTCTTCTTTAACATAATGACATTGCTCTTTCCCCGTTTTGAACTTTTTTTTATCTTGATTTATTTTTGTGATTTCCCTGTCTGGGTTAACATCTAATTACTCTGTCCAGTGTTCTAGTCTTGGGTTGATACCTGATATTGTTGATTTTCTAACCAGAGAACTCCCTTTAGTATTGCTTGTAGTTTTGGTTTGGTTTTTACAAAGTCCCTAAACTTCTGTTTATCTGGAAATGTCCTAATTTCACCTTCATATTTGAGAGACAGTTTTGCTGGATATATGATTCTTGGCTGGCAATTTTTTTCCTTCAAAACTTTATATAAGTCATCCCATTACCTTCTTGCCTGCATGGTTTCTGCCAAGTAGTCTGAGCCTATTCTTATTGACTTTCCTTTGTAGGTGACTTCGTTTATCCCTGGCTACTCTTAAAATTCTCTCCTTATCTTTGGTTTTGGCAAGTTTGATTTTAATATGTCTTGGTGACTTTCTTTTAAAATTTACCTTATGTGGAGTTTGATGAGCATCTCATCTTTCATGATATCAGGGAAGTTTTCTGCTAACAAATCTTCAACAATTCTCTCCATATTTTCTGTTGTCCCTCCCTGTTCTGGTACTCCAATCACTCATAGGTTATTTCTCTTGATAGAGTCCCACACGATTCTTAAGTTTTCTTCATTTTTTTAAAATTCTTTTATCTGACTTTTCTTCAAATATATTGGTGCCAAGTTCTTTATCTTCAAGGTCCCCAATTCTGCCTTCCACTTGCTCAATTCTGCTCCTCCGACTTTCTATTGAGTTGTCTAATTCTGTAATTTTATTATTAATTTTCTGAATTTCTGATTGGTGTGTCTCTATGGATTCTTCCAGCTTATTAAATTTTTCATTATGTTCTTGAAGAACCTTTTTAATTTCTTCAAACTGTTTTATCTGTATGTTCCTTGGCTTGTTCTGCATATTGCCTGATCTCTCTCTTTCCTGATCTCTTGAAGAGTTCTGTATGTTAATCTTTTGAATTCTGAATCCAGTAATTCCAGGAAGGCACCTTTATCCAGAAGATCTTTCGATTCTCTGTTTTAAGAGCTTGTTGAAGCAATCATGGTCTGTTTCTTTATGTGGTTTGATATTGACTGTTGTCTCCGAGCCATCTATAAGTTCTTTTATTAGTTTATTTTATGTTTGCTTACTGTATCCTAGTTTCTCGCTTTGTTTTGTTTTGATATGTCCAAATGGGTTGCTTGAGTGAGCTAGCTTGATTATTTTCACCTTTGGGGCTCTGACGTCCTGTCACCAGATGCCTAGAGCTGTTATCAGGTATATGAGATTATGAGTTCATTCACTTTTCTTGTGTGGATTCAGCTCAGGTGTCCAGGTAACTGGTCATCAACTGTGTGGTACAGGCTGTGTCCTACAGTCTTAGCGGGGCAGGGGTGTTTGGTGTAGGTACCAGTATCTCGTTGCAGCAGGGGGTCATGCTCTGAACAAGGCAGGAGGCTGAGAACTGTCTACTGAGTGTCTCTGAGGAAAGTGCATCCCTCTTCCCTAGAGAGTGCCAGTGGGTGGGTTCTGCAGACAGATCATGAGCACCCAGTGTTTTTGGTTGTAAGGGCTGGGAGGTACCAGTTATCTTTGGACCCCTGTCGCGGGGGCTGGGTGACCTGAGAGAAGCCACCAGTCCTTAGGCCCGTGATATGGGTAGGTGAGGACCCTGTTTAATAGGCAAAGCCGTGTCAAATATCAAACACCCACCTCTCCACCGCACAGCTGAAATAGTCGCAGTCTGCCAGCAAAGGCCTATTCTCCTGAAACAGCCCCACACAGGTCCATGCAGGGGGGAAAGGTATTCAAAGTCCATGGACTGTTTATGCCTGGACAGAAGCCACTTCTGTCTGGAGCTCTCCAGGTTAGTGGAGCTGGCAAATTATCTTTTCCCCCGGTTGTGAATTTATTCCTTCTCCAAGTCCGGGAGTATGGCTCAGGGCACTCAAATGGGCCTATCTCAGGCCCAGGGAAATCAACAGCCACTGAAGTTGGCTTACGGATGGGGGGTGCAGTAAAGTATATGCAAGTACTTAGCTTTTGCCAAGAGCACTGTTCTTCTCTGGTTCCAGAGGTATTAGTAGGCTGTGCAGCTGGCTGCTTCTCCCTGAGAAAACTGCAGCCAAATGTTAGTATCAGCCTGCTGCAGCTGCTTCCGGGAATGGTGCTGAGGGATCTCAGCAATTCAAGTCGGGCAACTCCTCTCTGCTTCTGAACAGTCTCACTCTCCCCTGTCACTTAGCCTGTTTTCTAACTTTGCCTTTGATGTTGAGGGCTACTAGCTTGTCATAAATATAACTGCTTCTCTTGATTTTTCAGGTCTTTGTTGTAAGAGGGATCGCCAAAAGCATCTGGCTATTCTGCCATCTTGGCCCCGCCCCCAACATATCTCTTTTAATAAACAATGCTTTTCCCACCTGTGTTTATCAGATCCATAACTGGCAATTTTCAAAGCAGAATATTGTACCATGAATAATTCAAGAGAGTTCCAGATGATTTGGGGGCACTTTCTTACCTGCTTAATAACCTTTAATGGCTCCTATTTTCCACTCAGTCTCCCTACCTAGTCATTCTTATTTCTCCCTCTGAACAAAGTGTGTCAGAATTTTTGCTGGCCCACTAACATATTATGCCTGTTGTTACCTCCAAGCCTCTTTCTTTCCTCTTCTCACACCTGTGTGAATATTGCCAACTCTCAATGAGCCCCTCACAGTTTATTATTTAGCAGAGTTTGGTAACCAGAAGCACTAAAAAAAAAAAAATCTATTGCCCTTGAGTTGATTCCGACTCATAGCAACCCTACAGGACAGAGTAGAACTGCCCCAGAGGGCTTCCAAGGAGCGGCTGGTGGACTCTAAATGCTGACCTTTTTGGTTAGCAGCTGTACCACACTGTATCTCTTAACCACTGTGCCAGCAGAAGTACTATAAAGGATTTATTACAACATGAGCTTACCTATAACTTGGTAATTCACAAAGCATGGACTTAAAACCAATATTATAATGAAGACAATGGATTTTTAGGGCAAGAAAGCTCTAAGTTTCTGTATCTTTAGAATAAAGCAAAGTGCAAAGCTGATGCTAGTCCTCATCTCCAAACTCTACAGCCTTTGGAACATAAGAGGTGGCATTTTCCACTGGACCTTAGGTCAGCAATAAAGGTTTTTAATCCTACGCTGAACTACTTGAACATAAGCTTGGCAAACTCTACATTTATAGTTATCAAGTTCTAAAGTACAGTTCTTAGTATTTCAATCTGCAATGATACCACCTCCATAATAAAGTACTAGAATTCAGGGATAAATAAAATATCCACCTTCTTTTTCTTTTCATGAAAGGAGACCTCTCTGCAAAAAACTGCCCTATAATTCAGAACGAAATCCATAGAAACTGATATAATAGTTAATATTTCCTTTAGAGGTCAGAGAAGCAAGCATAGCTATCAAAGTGATACAGCTTTATTGTGTGCTTGACATTCACTGTTCAGCAGGGCTTTCATGCTGTGGTTTTATGAAAACGGAGCAGTAGCAGTTGTCAGAATTCTTTAGGGAAAGTTTCCTTTATTTAAGATTGATTTTACATAATTTAAAAAAAACATAATTTTATTAAGACTAAAGATAATGAAGACCAGATGAAATGCCACGTTCTTAGACAGAAAAATATAATTACATGTGTGAAAAGTTCAGGTTAGGATCTATTTTTTTAATCTAAAATTATTGCTATGATAAGAATTCCCCATCAATAAGTTTCTATATAATCTAAAGCTACTTTTCAGTCAATAAAATTAGCAAGTATGTATTGACTATTTGTATATGTCAGGCCATGTGCTAGGCATGGGGTGGGGGTGGGGG
Source organism: Loxodonta africana (assembly GCF_030014295.1). Taxonomy (NCBI): domain Eukaryota; kingdom Metazoa; phylum Chordata; class Mammalia; order Proboscidea; family Elephantidae; genus Loxodonta; species Loxodonta africana. The sequence continues at coordinate 36,117,374 of NC_087349.1, forward strand.
GTCAAAACCAGACATGGTTCCTATTCTCATGGAGCTTTCATGTGTGGGGAAGATAGATGTTATTCAAATAATCACACTAATGATTGTATAATTACAAACTGAGGTAAGTACTCTGAAGAAAAAGAATGATGTTCTATGAGAAATATAACTAAGAAACTCAGTTCTAAGATCCTGTGCCCTCTTCTGGGCACCAGGGATATAATAGGAAAAAATAGACATGTTTCTATCCTCAAGGAACTTAGATTAAAGTTAGGGTGATAGACATTACATGAGAAAACAATGATTCCTAATCATAGTTGGACTTATGGAGAAAACAACGTGTATGGTAAAGACAACAAGGAGAATGGCTAATTTAGATAAAGAGGCAAGAGATATTTTTCTTGAAAGAGACATATATGCTGAGAACTGAGGGACGTGAAGGATCCAGCCATTTGAAGGAAATGAAGGGACAGACAAAGCATGTATAAAGACCTTGAATCACAAGAAATAAATAATACACATCAGTTTGTTTAAAAATCTAAGAGTAAGCCAGAGTAGCTGGAACACAGAAGGGGAGAGGAGACATGAAATAAGGTTATAAGAAATAGACAGCAGTCAGGTCATCTGAGCCTTGTAAGAAATAGTAAGGCTTTTGGATTGCATTCTAAGTGCAATGGAAAGGCATAAAAGGGGAGTGAAATGATTTAATGCTTAAAATGTTCCCTTTGGCAACTAAATGGAGTGTGAAAGAAAGAAGCCCAGTTGGACATTATTGCTATTCTCCAAGGAAGAAGGGATGGTAAATTGTACCAGAGTGCTGGCAGGAATTTGAGGTAGACTCAGTAGAACTTATTGATAGATTAGCTGGGGGGCGGGGAGAAGGGGAGGAAAAAAGTAAATTAAAGACAACTCCTGGGTTTCTGGCTCCAGCCACTGAATGGATACTGTTGACATTTACTGAGATGGGTAGGTTGGAAATCGAACAGGTTTGAAGGAAGGTGGAGTGGAGGTTAGGAATTCAGTTGCATCCAAGTGGATTTTTGAGATGGTTGTGAGACATCCTATTGGAAATGTCAGGTGGGCAGTTAAATATATATATATAGCGGACATTTGAATAGGTTTCTCAGCCTATAGATGATTTATGAAATGATGGTAATAAATGACATCATTAAAAGAGAGAGTGTAAATACAGAAAAGAAGAAGGGTCAAGCTCAAGCCCTAGGAAGAAAGATGAAACTATCAAAGGAGACTAAGGAGTGGCCAGGGAAATCTGGGATACAGGGACATCATGGGAGTTAAAACAAGAGTGTTTCAGGAAATGTTCCTGTTACTAAGAAGGCAAATATTCTTTTAGGTTTTTTTAATTGATTGATTAATAATTGGGGATTTATTTTAAAAGGTAAATGGTGTATCAGAATAACACCATATAACAATAATAATAAATCATATTGGATAGAGTTTATAAAGTACTTCCACATACATTATCTCATTTGATCTCAACAATAAGTATATTTTTTATTGATTGTATTATGGGGCTCAAGGGATCAAGTGGCAATTAATACTAAGTTCAACATTTTTTCAACAAATATTATGACCTCCTACTATAGGAGCTATATTCTAGACTGTGGATACAGTTTTAAACAAGAAATCACATTTCTGAATTTATGGAGATTAAATTCCAATGGATATTATTACCACACTGATTATAAATGCTAGGGCTAGGAAAATTATTCAAGGGTGCAGGGTTTAGACTGCAGAGGTTCATTTTTTTTGGTTTCTTGTCAATGTCATGATAATAAAAGTAGTACCAGTTTTAGGAGTTTGAAAACATACCACACTTAGACTAAATATACTATTTGCCACGGAGCCAACTCTGATTCATGGAGATCCCATGTGTGTCAGAGTAGAATTGTGCTCCACAGCATTTTCAATGACTAATTTTTTGGAAGTAGATGGCCAGGCCTTTCTTCCAAGCTACCTATAGGTGAACTAGAACTTCCAGTTTTTTTGTTAGTAGTAGAGTGTGTTACCCATTTTAACTACCAAGGGACTCCAGGCTAATTATACTTGGTAGCTTTGTGTCTAAATATAATTTATTGAGGGGTCTCTATCCTACACCTTTTAAAAATCTCACCTACGTTCTGAGATTTGTTTTTATTATTATTATTTTACTGTGCTTTAGGTGAAAATTTACAGCTCAAGTTAATTTTTCATTAAAGAATTTATACACATACTGTTTTGTGACAGTGGTTGCAAACTCTACAATATGACAGCATATACGTTCTCCCTTTCCACTCTCGGTTCCCTGTGTCCATTCGTTCAGTTGTTCAGTTCCTGTCCCTTCCTGCCGTCTTGTCTTGCTTTTGGGCAGGAGCTGCGCATTTGGTCTCATGTATTTGATTGAACTAAGAAGCACATTCCTCACCTGTGTTACTGTTTGTTTTATAGGCCAGTCTTAGTCTGAAAAGTGGGCTTCAGGAATAGTTTTAGTTCTGGATTAACAGAGTGTCCAGGAGGTTCCTCCAGTCTCTATCAGACCAGTAAGTCTAGTCTTTTTTTTATAAATTTGAATTTTGTTCTACATTTTTTTCCCCCTCTGTCCGGTACTCTTTGTTGTGATCTCTGTTAGACTGGTTGGTGGTGGTAGCCAGGCACCATCTAGTTCTTCTGGGCTCAGGCTGGTAGAGGCTTTGGTTCATGTAGCCCTTTAGTCCTTTGGACTAATAATTTCCTTTTGTCTTTGATTTTCATCATTCTCCTTTGCTCCTGACAGGGTGGGACCAATAGATGTATCTTAGATGGCCGCTCACAAGCATTTAAGATCCTAGATGCTACTCACCAAACTATGTTATGCCAATTTTCCTAAATGTTCCCCTAGACTATGGTCCCCAGCCCACAGCCTGAGCAACTCGGTCCTTCAAAGTGTTTGGAAACTTCTATGCCTTTGCTGTCCTGACTTTCCTTATAGTGTGCGTTGTCTTTCCCTTCACCGAAGTTGACACTTGGCTACTATCTAGTTAGTGATTTCCCTTCCCCCTCCCTCCCATCCTCAAAACCATCAAAGAATGTTTTTTTTTTTTGTCCCTCTGAGATTTCTTAATAATAACAATGCTTGCCAAGAACTTAAAAACCATGAGAATTTGTCCTATTTATGTCTAACCAAGTCTTTATTTCCGCATTGCCCTGATACTCAGTCAATGCAGGCATTGGAGTATATGGGCTTCCTGATATTCCTCACACATTCTCTGTTTCCATGGATAAAGTAAGTTTTAAAACCATGTTCACAAAATACAAGGTCTCTAAATTTGCACTTTTTCAAACAATACAGAAAATAAACATCTCAGTGTATTTAATGACATATACTTTATCTTCTCTTTTCTTATCCTCTTTTCCTTGAGGAATTTATTCCTGTCTAAAATAATCTATGGATGCCACAAAAAACGCAGCATTCTTATCTGTTAAGGAGTCAGATAACATTAGTGCGTGGTTGATTTATCAATACGTCTGGCACTTAAAAGATTTATGTGTGGGTCCTTCTGACAGGACATATGTAACATTGATTTTTGTGGCTAGATTCATGCTAACTGGACTTGACTGTATAATCTTGTACAAGTGTCACTGACCTTTTGGACAACCGCTTTGCATTCGTGCCTGTGTTTTGGATAAAATCCATAGTATGGATTTCTTTACCCTTCAAAATGAACTCTGTTTCTTTATGCTTCAAAACGGTCTCTGTTCTATTTTGCTTTTTATCTTTCATTCTGGAGCTTACCTTGGTTAGAAATACTTTCTTCTTAAGAACTGACCTTCATTGTTGCCACGGCTGAATCACTCTTAAAGGAACTTCAGTTTTACAGAGAGATTTTTGTTAATGTCCTCCCTGGCATTTCATAAGGTTGAAGAGGAACTTAATGACAACCTTCATGTGCAGCATGTATAGTCTTTAGTCACTGGTATATGAGTACAGCTGAGTAGCTGTATTATTTCCACTAAAGAGAAAAAAGACTTAAATTCTACTGAAGCAAGTTTCGGCCAGACCAGTGGTTTTCAAGGTGGTGCTACCACTCTGTAGGGCAAAGTATAGGGTATTTGGGGTTGTCACAATGAGGTTGGCACCACTTGTTTTTAATGAAAGAGGGCCAAAGAAACTACAAGTTCTGCTATGGGCAGAGCAGTCCCACCAACCAAGAATTGTTCCATTCCCCACTTGACTTTCAAACATCCTGCTGGTCACTTACATAGATGAAAAATCTGTTTGTAACCTGAGCCTAGAATCTAATTTCATTTTATAATAAGCACAGAGCATTTTTGCATGGTTTTCCCTACAGTGAATTTTCTGAGAATGACTGTGCCAAGCAAATTGTGGGAAGATTTTACTTTGCTTTGTCTGGATTTTAAGAATTGTTTATAATTTGGGAAAATTATGTCCCTGAGAACAATGCCATTTGTGATGTTTGAATCACCACTATGACCAATTCAACACACATGTGCCAATCTACATTTGAAGCAGTCATATTTCTGGAATTCTATGTATCAATGCAAGTGTTTCACCACTTGATTTTATTCTCTTGTGTAGACATGACTATTCACATATTGTAATACATATTACTTCATTTAAATTTAACTTCATTCATTTTTCTTTCATAATACAGTTAGATCTTTATATCACTTTTTTATATCATAAGTTGGATATCAAACCAAACCAAACTCACCGCCGTCGAGTTGATTTCGACTCATACCGACCCTATAGGACAGAGTAGAACTGCCCCATAGAGCTTCCAAGGATATAGAATCTAAAATTTCATCTTAGGATAAAAAATGGAGAATTATAAAACATTTGGTATAAAAAGGGTTATTGGTTGGTCATTTAGAAAGAATAATTAACTTATGACTTCTGAAGCTTGTAAGACAAGAGAAATTGTAGCATCTCGTCTATAGAGAGTTTTAGATTATATTAGCCAAGACAAACTACAATGGATTCCCCAGTCAAACATTCTGAAAGCACTGACTAGTTATATTGGAGAGCTATAGAGCAGTAATTTACCGTTCAGCATCACTGTCTGATATGATACAATTGTCTATTTTGTGATGCTACTTACTCTGAGAGCCTCTACTCTACTTAGATCCCTTGGGTCGGTCATTAAAAAAAAAAAAAGAAAAGAAAAAGTCGCTGTTAAGTCAGTTCCAACTCATGGCAATCCCTTGTGTTACACGGTAGAACTGAGCTTCATAGGCTTTTTGGCTATAATCTTTACGGACACAGATTGCCAGGTCTTTCTTCTGCAGTACCACCGGGTGAGTTTGAACCACCAACCTTTCAGTTAGTAGCCTAGAGCAAACTGTTTAAGCCACTCAGGAACCTGGGTCAGATCATGAAAACCAAAACCAAATCCATCAAGTCAATTCCAACTCATGGTGATCCCATGTGCTGCAGAATTGAACTGCTCCATAGGGTTTCCTTGGTTGTGACTTTACAGAAGCAGATTGCCAGGCTTTTCTTCTGTAGTACCACTGGGTGCATTCAAACCACCAACCTTTAGGTTAGTAGCCAAGAGTAAACTGTTTGTGCACATTGTAGCTGGGAGGAAATCATCATTCTGATATAGTGAATAAGCTTGTCTCAGAAGTAAAACCCTGCCCCGTTTATTCAGCCCTGCGTTATTTCCTGAATTGCACCTATGCCCTAGCTTGAGGGCCCTGCTGCCTCATGCAAGCCAAAAATAAAGCCTTCCCCATGGATAGAGCTCAAACTTCCTTTCCCCAGAAAATGCATATCATTGATTTATGAAGTTTTCAGTCTGGTTGGCACTCCCAAGGTGGTATTAGAGCCCAGGAAAATTCAAGCAGAAAGCTGTGTGCCCTTGGATCCCCTCTGCCTACACTCTTTGGATGAGTACCTTTCCTCCAAGGTGAGAAATCCCTCTGAACTCTGGCTCCCTGAAACACCCCCTCCATCTCCACACAGAGGTTTCCAGAGTCATATACAAATATGCCCTCTGGTGGTTGATGGTCAGCTTTATATTTTCGGATATAGTAAGGCTGGGTTTTTCACTGTGCTCTTTGAAATTTTAATGATCTGAAACTCACATACTAAAAAGTGACTAACTCTGTAAGATTGCTGCAGAATCCTGACCAAAGGCAAGACAAATTTATGTATGTGTGTATTTGGTGTTGGTGAAGAATATGGAACATACTATGGACTGCCAAAAGAATGAACAAATCTGTCTTGGAAGAAGTACAGCAAGAATGATCCTTAAAAGCAAGGATGGTAAGACTTCATCTCACATGCTTTGGACACATTATCAGGAAGGACCCTGGAGAAGGACATCATGCTTGGTAAAGTAGAGGGTCAGTAAAAGAGAGGAAGCCCTTCAAGGAGATGGACTGACACAGTGGCTGCAACGATGGGGTGAAGCAGAGTAACGAGTGTGCAGATGGCACAGGACTGGGTAGTGTTTCGTTCTGTTGTGCATAGGGTCTCTATGAGTTGGAATCAACTCAATGGCAACTAACAACAACAAATATATATAAATATATTATGGTTATATATATGTATATATATGAATATATATTCATATATATATATATATATAAAGTATTCTAGTGATGGCTTTGTGCACAGACTCTGGAGCCAGAATTCTCAAGTTCAAATTCCAGCTCTGCCATTTACTAGCTCTGTGACCTTGGTCAAATTATTTAACCTCTTTGTGACTTGGTTTCCTCTTCTATAAAGTGGTGACAATAATAGTACGTACCACATAGGATTTGAGATGAGGATTAAATGAGCTAATTCATGCAAAGTGCTTAGGACAGCACCTTGCGCATAGTAAGCACTCAATAAATACTAGTTATTATCCCTAAGATGGTGCCTCTGTTTCTATGAGTACTTACTTACACTTGCAAAGACATTTACTTTCCCAGGTGTTTAAGACAGAAAGTGAGCCAAATGCTTATCCTTGATTCCATCTTTTGTGCAGAAAAGATGTGAGCCCTTTCTTTCTCCAAACCACAAGTATGAATATTCAAATACTTTCCTATGACCTGATGGACTTAAACATGTCTATTATGCCTTCTTCATTGTAAAATGTAAAGCAAGAGGTGCCTTGGGCATGACAGGCAAAGGTAGCTCTGTTTAGGAGCTTAGCTAGGAGATTTAAAACTAATCCAAGTGTGTCGCTGGCTTGTCTTTGTAAAATGTTTGCAATCTTGCAGTATTATCCTTTATACTATTTTGAATAACATTTTATCTCATGTTGGGAAATAAAATTTCAACGTCCTACTCACACCATTACTCCAACATGTCTGATACCTTTTCATTACCATTTCACAACACTAGTGATCCCCACCATGTCCAAACATCAATTAATGCTTGATGATTATTATAATACTGATGTGGCCAAAGTAGAGGAGCCTTTGATTATACTGTGTCTCTAGGTCAGATCTTTAGGGTATATCTAAATGAGAACACTAGGTCATCCATTTTGACTTAGTCACCTAATAACCAATAAAACTGACCTTTCCCCTGAATTTACTGGAACTTTTTGTCTGACCTAGAAGGCACAAGCTAAAAGTCATGAAGATTCCAGCCTTCTCTCCTCTATATAAATTGATAATGCCAAGTTCACCCCCTTCTATTTATTTATGTTTAAAACACCTGGCATGAGAACTTCAGAAATGCAGGCAAATTTCATACTTAACTCTCAATAGTTTGCATTTCTTTGTACTTGCTTTTAATTTTATTTTCTTTTTCTATTTTTTTTTTTTTTTTTACAGACATCACTTTGTGGTTTTTATTCCTGAATGACATTAATGGCTGGATTCCAAGTGATTGATTTACACCAGGGGGTTGGATGGCCAGTAAAGATGAGATCTGCCGGGCCTGAAACCATGCCCATGATGACTTTTCTCTATCCTCCTGGCATCCATTATAAGACAGTATCATTTCATAAAGTTTCATGTAATTGTTAAGGAACACTAGAAGACACATTCAGTTTTCAAAGAGCTATAATAAATCTTCCATCCATATAGAACTAATTAGAATGATGTATTTTTTAGTCTACCTACTCCCTTGGATGCATTTGCTCACATTTCCCAATAGAAAAGGACATCAGTCCTATAACAGTCCATCAGGGGGTCTGCTAAAGGACATTCTGTTGCCTCCTTTACAAGCATTGGAACTTCAGAGAAACATGTAACTGTCCATAGCTCAAAGAATTCCTTACTTAGAGACTAACGCCATTACTGCTCTACATCTTTGTGAATTTTCTCCATCACTGAGGATTCAAAAATATAAGAGGTCTCAGTAGATTAGCATGAATTTATGATCAATTTTAATTAATCATTTGAATTAGGCACTGTGCCACTACATACATCATATGGAAGAGTTCATCACTGTGTCACTTGCTTATAACAAAAAATGACACTTATGATCATAAAAGCTCCATAAAGATGGAGGAGGGCAAGATAGAAAAGGAGACAGGATGGAGAAAAGAAAGGAAAAGAGATGGATGGAAAGAAAATAGACTATAAAGTCAGGGAGTCATTGTAATATTTAAATGCTAACAGTGTGTCTGTCTTTGTTCACTTATCATGCTTTTCAGTGCAAATGAAGAACAGGGGGAGGAAAGGCACAGTGTGTTAAATTATTATGGATATGTCAGATAAGCAGTTTGTCTGATGTTCCCATCACTGCTGGAAGGCTGGCTTAAAACTCTGTGACCTATTCTTCAGAGAGTCAAAGATAAACTCCAGCAATTGTGTTAATTCCTCCCACTCTGACAGAGATAAATATGTTCATATTTTTCCCAGCTAATCCTCCTTGTTGGGTGATAACATAAAACTGCATCCATATGACATACACAGATTCAAGATACCTGGACAAGCACCCAGACATCTACAATACCACCTACCCATTGGGTCATCTTGTTATCAGGGGTCCTTTCCGATTAAGCCAAAGTTTACTGCAAATTAATACAAAAATGAATCCACAAAACCTGGATCCTCAAAGGCAGTAGTTCCAAAGTCTTATTGCACAAAAGAAGTATATGCAAAAGCTTTTTAAAATGCTGGCGTCCAGGCACTGTTAAAGACCAATTAACTCAGTCTCTCTAGGTATGGGAACCCCTGAGAGGTGTTACCTGGGTACTGAAAACAGTTAATGCATTTGGCTGCTTACTTAAAGGTTTAAACAGTTATTGATAAAGGAAGGGCTGATGACCTGTTTCCAAAAATTGGGCCACTGAAACGCTAAGGAGCACAGTTCTACTCTGACACACATGGAGTCACCATCAGCCAGAATCGACTCCATGACAAATGGTTTGGTCTCTGGGCATGGGGTATTGACATTACTATTTTTTCACAGCCTCCTGGGTAATTCTAAAGTATGACTAGGTTTAAGAATCACTGTCATAAGACTTTTCGGAATGGTGAGTGTGTTCAAATCTTGTCAGGTTTCAACCAAATATCAGGTTTTTTATATTTGAAGAGGCAGAACGTTTTGAGTGGCTCAGTGATTAAAACAACAATGTATATATTAAAAAGTGAGATATTAAAGCCAAAAAACAAAACTTAGAGGGAGTGTGAAAAAAAAAAAAAAGAAACTGATAAGATATGACATTGAACTCGATTCAGTAAATGATGATTTGAGCACCTATGAAGCGCAGCAGGTTCTATTTTGGTTGAATATTACAAAAAAAAAAAAAAAAGCATTGCTGTGGAGTCATTTCTGGCTCATGGGGACCCTACAGGACAGAGTAGAGCTGACCCATAGGGTTTCCAAGGCTGCAATCTTTATGGAAGCAGACTGCTGCATCTTTCTGCTGAAGAGTGGCTAGTGGGTTAGAACCGCTGACCTTTTTGTTAGCAGCTGAGCACTTAACCACAGCATGCACCGGGGCTTCTGGTTGAATGAAAAACTGAGGTAAATAAGGCAGGGTCCTCGCTTAAACGATTTCACTAGATACTATCACTTTACCAAGGATAGTGACCAACATTAGCATATACCTCCTGGGCACAGGATGAAATCAGAGTGCACATCACAGGAAATTTAGGCAAGTGTTAAGGAAAAATATTTTAGAAGAATGATCTTCAATTGTTAGACTGCTGAAGGTTTTGATTTTCTGCACAGGAATATTTAAATGTCAAGTAGAACCACATCGGTCTGGTGGAGCCAAGGCTTGTTATAGCTTTCCCACTCTGATTTTGATGTGATTTCTGCTCCTGAGTGTCTCCATTTTCTCCAAATCCAACAATTATTTACTGCTACCTCTTCATCGTTAGGAAAGGAGAAAATTCTCCTTGTTAAATCTGAATCTGGATTATATCATTCTCTCTACACCTCATATCTGTCTTTGTTATCTAGTGCTGCTATAATAGAAATACCACAAGTGTATGGCTTTAACAAAGAGAAATTTATTTCATCACAGTAAAGTAGGCTAAAAGTCCAAATTCAGGGTGTCAGCTCCAGGGAAAGGCTTTCTCTCTGTCAGCCTTCTTATCAACCTTCCCCCAGACTAGGAGCTTCTCCATGCAGGGACCCAGGGTCCAAAGGAGATGCTCTGCTCCTGGGACTGCTTTCTTGGTGGTATGAGATCCCCAACTCTTTGCTTGCTTCTCTTTCCTTTTTTATCTCTTAAGAGATAAAAGGTGGTACAGGCTACACCCCAGGAAAACCTCCTTTACATTGGATCAGGAATGTGACCTGGGTAAGGGTGTTACAATCCCACCCTAATCCTCTTTAACATGAAATTACAATCACCAAATGGAGGACAACCACACAATACTGGAAATCATGGCTCAGCCAAATTGATACACACATTTTTGGGGGGACATAATTCAATCCATGACAATATCATTGGCAACGGCACCTATCAGCCCTGATTAGAGCTGGTACTTATTTTTTTCTTTATATTTACCTAGAAAATGTATAAAAATATAATGAAGTGATATTTTTAAAATTGTTAGAAAAATTTAACCTATAGTTTTACTTCACCCACAAATTAAAGTTGCTTTTATGAAGTAGGAAACCCTGGTAGCATAGTGCTTAAGGGCTATGGCTGCTAACCAAAGGGTCAGCAGTTCAAATCCCCCAGGTGCTCCTTGGAAACTGTATGAGGCAGTTCTACTCTGTCCTATAGGGTCGTTACGAGTCAGAAGCTACTTGATGGCAACAGGTTTGGTTTTGTTTTTTTATGAGTGTGTTGATAAAACTTTATTTTCAATTGAAGTGCTTTCTTGTCTCCTCTCCTTAAGGAGTGTGTAGGGTCTTGAAGGTGAGTTAGTCCTTACATTGTCCCCATGGACAGGAAGTGTAGATATTTTATTTGATCTTAATATGTGCTTCATCTCATTGTTTGCTCATTCAAAAAAAAAAAAAAAAAAATCTGAGCTACCACCATGTGCCAGAAACCATGCTGGATGTTGAGATTCTACCGTGAAAAAAAACAAAAGTTCTAGTGAGGGGAGACAATCAACAAATACATAAAAAATGTCAGTTGGAAATAAGTCCTATGGGAGTAGGGATAGAGGGCCAAGGATTGCAACTTTAATTGAGGTGATGAGAGATGGCCTCTATGAAACTGTGACACTTGAGAATAGCCCTGAAGAAGCAAAACAGACATTCTTCTACCAGAATGTTTGAAGCAAACAGCAAGTTTGAAGACCTGAGGCAAGACAGCGTTTGGTGTATTGGCGAAATAGTGAGGAAGTCAGTATGTAAGCAAAGGAGTATGTCTGGCGGAGGCGGCAGGGTGATTCTCTTCTGAGACACACTAACTGGTTATGAATCATCTTCTCCTTCTATACTCCACACTCTGGTCCCTGCTTCTATAAGTAGGCATTTGAGAAAGGCTTAACCCATTGCAAACGAGGCAATTCTGACTCATAGCAATCCTATAGGACAAAGTAGAACTGCCCCATAGGATTTCCAAGGGTGTAACTCTTTAAGGAAGCAGGCTGCAATATCTTTCTCCAGCAGAGAGGCTAGTGCATTCAAACTATTGAGGGAGAATTCATGTATTGTTCAGGGGCCTGACAAGGACCAGAAGGCATACTCAACCGGGATTGCAAAGAATTTAAATAAGGGAGCATTAACAGAAGTGTGGAGACCCAGCAATAAGCACCATAGGCCTGGAGTGGCAGGGGGGAAAATGATGCAACAAGAGCCTAATATGAATTGCAGCCATACCAGGGTCTGTAGGCATGGATTATACAGCCCCTGCCAGACTGGAGACCAAAAGGGAAGAGACCAAAGGAAGAAATGCCCAACCTCTCTTTCTTACCACCCTCCTGATTTCTGCCAGTGCCTTCGTGGGCCCAATTCAACTGGAAGCCAGGGAAAAGGAGGCTTGGGAATTTAGTCTACAGGGTTGAACATCCTGAACCACAGAGCAGAGTCAAAAATGGTTTGGGATTGGGGGAAACAAGCAAATAGAGAAAAACCAGCACGTTCTATAAGACTGTATTTTATTTATATTATATTGGGCTTTCAGTCCAGAAGCAATTATGCTTCTGTGATATGCAGATGGTATAATCTTGCTTGCTGAAAGTGAAGAGGATTTAAAGCACTTACTGATGAAGATCACAGGCTACAGCCTTCAGTATGGATTATCCCTCAGCATAAAGAAAACAAAAATCCTCCCAACTGGACCAATAAGCAACATCATGATAAATAGAGGAAAGATTGTAATTGTCAAGGATATTTGTTTGTTTCGATCCACAATCAACCTCCATGGAAGCAGCAGTCAAGAAATCAAAGGACGTATTGCACTGAGCAAATCTACTGCAAAAGACCTCTTTAAAGTGTTAAAAAGGAAAGATGGCACTTTGAGGACTAAGGTGTGCCTGACTCAAGCCATGGTGTTTTCAATCATCTTGAATTCATGTGAAAGCTGGACAATAAATAAGGAAAACCAAAGAAGAATTGATGCCTTTAATTATGGTGCTAGAGAAGAATATACCATATATTCAATTATGATACTGAATATACCATAGACTGTCAGAAGAATGAAAAAATCTGTCTTGGAAGAAGTACTATCAAAATGCTCCTTAAAAGTGAGGATGGTGAGACTTTGTCTCACGTACTTTGGACATGTTATCAGGAGGAGCAGTCCCTGAAGAAGGACATCATGCTTGGGGAAGTAGAGGGTCAGTAAAAAAAAGGAACACCCTCAATGAGATGGATTGACACAGTGACTGCAACAATGGGCTCAAACATAGCAATGATAGTGAAGATGGCACAGGACCAGGCAGTGTTTTGTTCTATTGTATATAGGGTCGCTATGAGTTGGAACTGACAGGACAGTGCCTAACAATAATAATCATTATTTTGTCTTGAGAATTTGAAGAAATAGCTATTCTGCTCAAGTGAGTAGTGTCATACATTGTTGTTCAAGTTGATTCAAGGGGCCCTGTGTGACAGAGTAGAACTGCCCCATAGGGTTTCCTAGGCTGTGATCTTTACAGGAGCAGATGGCCAGGTCTGTCTCCTACAGAGTGGCTGTGTGGGTTCAAATTGCCAACCTTTTGGTTAGGAGCCGAGTGCTTAACTGTTGTGCCACCAGGGCTCCTTGGGTAATACATTACTTGGTCTTTAGTGTACTTTTCACAGGGCCAGAGGCAACTCTGCCTCACACTTGTTATGTAACAAGAAGCCATCTCTCTGATTACTCTATGCTAGACAGAGATCTTTGCACATTTTCCACTCTCCTGCAAGGATGCTCTGTTGCCTGAGATTGTGTTTGGAGCTGTCACAATAGCACTTCAAAACACTTACTTAGAGGATATATAAAATCGGAGATGATGTCAATATACATAAATGTTCACAGTATTCACTGGAGAGAGTTCTAGTTGACAAGGATTTGATCTGAATTACATTAATATACCTTACACTGTGATTCTAACTAGATAGCATAGAGCTTACCTTTACTAGAAAGCATGTGGGAGGAAAAAACGTTGAGGTCCCTTATCTGTTGATGTTCCTCTAATATTTTAAGAGCTCGTGCACATGCCAATCCAGATGATTTGCTGGACTGTTTCCCATGAAGGGAGGTTCTCTTTGTGTGTTATGAATGATGGTGCAGGGTAAGAAAAAAAGTGAATTTTTTCTGTAATAATTTCCCAGAGGTATAAAAGAGCTGAGAAGACAACACTTACCTCCTTCCCAGCGACTGGGCCAATATCCCTGGCAAAAACTCCAGCAGTTGAGAATCATCAGTACATTCATGACAACATTGCATTAAGCAGTGGGTCTCCCCACACCAGGGTAGGTACACTCAAAGGCAGAAGGAAAAACAGTTAACGGGGAAAATTGGAATTGAATGACAACTTCAGTCATTCTCAGCCTTCTTCAAACATCAAAAGATGCTTAGCATTAAAGAATCCATAGGACATTTGGATCAGAAAGGACTTCCTGATAGAAAAGATCCAATGATCTTGCCTCCAAAAAGAAAAAAAAAATAGAATTGGAAGGAGAGAGAGGTTATCACTAACCCCTTTCTTTTTACCACGGAGAACACTGAGGGTAGCACAGATTGAGTGACTGGCCTATATACCTGTTTTAGGTTGAATTGGACACCTCCCCCCAAAAGTTATGTTGAAGTTCTGTACATAAGCATTCCACACAATTGAGCAAAACCAGCATAACTGAACATAATCAACAGTGATCCACTGCACCTATAAATATGACCTTGTCGAAATTGACTCGATAACAGTGTTTGGTTTTTCTTTTTGGGCTTGGAAAGAGGGGTTTTCTTTTGTTATGTTAATGAGAACATACTGCAGTCACGTGGTTTTTAAACCCCATCCTTCTTAGTGGTATCTTATAAAAAGAGCAGAGTACACATAGACACACACAAGGGGAAGACACCACGTGAAGAAGGAGACTGATGTATCCTCAGGTCCAGGAATGCCAAGAACTGCCATCAACTACCAAGAGCCGAAAAAGACAAAGAAGGACCTTCTGCTAGAGTCAACACTCTGGATTCGGACTTTTGGCCTCTAGAACTTTAAAGCCACAAACTTAAATTTTTTGTTAGAGCAGTACTAGAGAACTAAGATAATACCATGAAGCAAACTGATGATCAAGCCAATCTTAGGGCTGCCTCCCTGGAAGCAGAGTCTGAGACAGGAATTTGGAAGCATGGGATTTACTGAGGATGCTCTCAGAAGACACCTGTAATTGAATGAGGGATGCAGGGAAGGGGAAAGAGGCAAACGAGGTTGTGTCACAGGTAAATCTAGCCTTGATTTGATCCATGGAGGTACAGTGCAGAGTTGACCCCAACTCAAGGCAACAGGAATGGACTTGTAAATACCTTAGTCATTGGCTGTGAGCACCTGAAGGCGGAGCACAGGCATGACTTTCCAGGTGAGGTATTTCTCAAGGACAGCTGTTGGCCATTTGCAGCCAACTCTAAAACTGAGGAGTAGTGTACCAGTCCAGAAATGGAATTCTAGCAGGGCGCAAGCAGTAACTTCCACAGAACCAAAGTTTGAACTCAGGTCTCCAGTATTTTATATACCTTCGTTTCAAAATGTCATGCTGCCCAAAGCACACCTTTTTCTTTTTTTCCTTACCAGTGTACCTCAACTCAGAAGTCCCCGGGGTAGTGCAAATGGTCAAGGTGCTCAGCTACTAACAGAAAGGTTGGAAATTCAAGTCCACTCAGAAGAATCTCAGAAGAAAGCCTGGTGATCTACTTCCGAAAAATCAACCATTGAAAACCCTATGGAACACGGTCCTACTCCGACACACAAGGGGTCATCATGAGTTGGTGTCGACTCAACAGCAACTGGCTTATACCTCAATTCCACTCTTAAGCTTTCTTCCCTCTCATTCTAATGGTAAGCAAGATAAGATGAGTTGAACCAAATTTATTTCCTCCTGCCCCTTTGTTTCTTCAGCTCCTCAGATTCGTGAGAAGTGGTGTTCAATGGCCCTGACAATGTCAGGACACCTTGTCAGCATGCTGCACTATTCTGTGTCCTTGAATTAGTACAGATTGTGGTATTCTGTCAATAGTGATAAATCTAAAATTCACTTTCCAACACTAGATACCTGATCCATTACTTCTTCCCTAACAGAAGGCATTGAACAAAGTATTTAGACTAAAAAAAAAAAAAACACTTAAAAACAACACACAGAAAATATGAGGATAACAGAAGTAAAAAGCTAGACCACAGGGGAAGATTCAAGCCATCAGACACCTTAAATAATTGAAGTCTATGAATTCATGCTGGCAGACCTAAGTCACCTAATTGGTTGTTTACCAGGCTGTTGGATATGAAGCATGATAAAGTAAGCAGGGAAAAAAGTGTGTGAGTTCCATCTCCATAACAACAGAGAAGAGAACCATTATAAGAGACCCTGACCAACCAGCTCCACAAAAGCAACTTTAACCTCAGAGCAATGAGAAGTGGCATAGCAAACTACTGCTGATGTCTGAATAACACAGGGCACTGAGCCAAGTTAAGACTTTCCTTTTGCAGACAAGAGGAGATTTTGATCCAAGAACAGATTTGCTGAACTAGCTGAAACCTTGAAAGGACCAAGCTAACTAGTGCAAGGATAATATAAAACAGTACAATGAGAGTTTTATAAGTAATTTAATTCAGCCAATGCTACATTAGAGAAGGAAACAGTAATACGCATTGTTGTTGTTACATGTCAAGTTGGTTACCACTCATAGCAACACTATGTACAATAGAATGAAACACTGCACAGTTTTACGAAATCCTCATAATTGTTGCTATGTTTGAACCCATTGTTGCGGCCACTATGTCAATCCATCTCCTTGAGGGTCTTTCTTTTTATTGCTGACCCTCCATTTTACCAAGCACCCTATGTTTGAACCCATTGTTGCTGCCACTGTGTCAATCCATCTCCTTGAGGGTCTTTCTTTTTATTGCTGACCCTCCATTTTACCAAGCACCCTATGTTTGAACCCATTGTTGCTGCCACTATGTCAATCCATCTCCTTGAGGGTCTTTCTTTTTATTGCTGAGCCTCCATTTTACCAAGCACGATGTCCTTCTCCAGGGATTGGTAACATGTCCTGATAACGTGACCAAAGTATGTAAGACAAAGTCTTGCCATCCTCCCTTCTAATGAGCATTCTGGTTATACTTCTTCCAAGACAGGTTTGCTCTACTGGCAGTCCACGGTATATTCAATATTTTTTGCCAACCCGTAATTCAAAGGCATCGATTCTTCTTCAGTTTTCCTTATTCATTGTTCAGCTTTTACAAGCATATGAGGCTACTGAAAACACCATGGCTTGTGTCAGGCACACCTTAGTCCTCAAAGTGACATCTTTGCTTTTGACATTTTAAGGAGGTCTTTTGCAGCAGATTTCCCCAATGGAATATATCGTTTGCTTTCTTGACTGCTGCTTCCATGGGGGTTGATTATGGATCCAAGTAAAATGAAATCCTCCACAACTTCAATCTTTTCTCCATTTATTATGATGTTGCTTATTGGTCCAGTTGTAAGAATTTTTGTTTTCTTTATGTTGAGGTATAATCCATACTGAAGGCTGTAGTCTTTGATCTTCATCAGCAAGTGCTTCAAGTCCTCTTCACTTTCAGCAAGCAAGGTTGTGTCATCTGCAGGTTGTTAATGAGGCTTCCTCCAATCCTGATGCTGTGTTGTTCTTTGTATAGTCCAGCTTCTCAGATTATTTGCTTAGTATATAGATTGAATAAGTATGGTGAAAGGATACAGCCCTGACACACGCCTTCCCTGACTTTAAACCACACAGTATCCCCTTGTTCTGTTTGAACGGCTGCCTCTTGGTCTAGGTCTTCCTTGTAGGCTTATGGATGTTATCCTATTACTGACAGTGTTGTACTTCAGGGTAGATGCTGAGATGTTCTTTTTGACAATGAATATGCCGTTCCTTTTCAATAAGACATTCCCAGCATAGTAGACCATATGATCATCTGATTCAAAGTGGCCAATACCAGTCCATTTCAGCTCACTAATGCCTAGGATATCTATCTTTGAGTGTTCCATATCATTTATGACATCATCCAATTTTCCTAGATTCATACTTCGTACATTCCACTTTCTGATTACTAATGGATGTTTGCAGCTGTTTCTTCTCATTTTGAGTCATGCCACATCAGCAAATGAAGGTCCTGAAAGCTTTACTCCATCCATGTCATTAAGCTCTTCTCCAGTTGTATTTTAAGTGCCTTCCAATCTGAGGGTCTCATCTTCCAGCACTCTATCAGGTAATGTTCCACTACTATTCTTAAGATTTCCACTGGCCAATTTATTTGGAAGTGCATTGCCAGGTCCTTCTTCATTGTCTTAGTCTGGAAGCTCTGCTGAAACCTGTCCACCATGGGTGACCCTATTGGTATTTGAAATACAGGTGACATAGCTTCCAGCATCACAGCAACACGCAAACCACCGCATTATGATAAACTAACAGACAAGTGGTCGCAGAAATAAATACTAGCAAATATTATTAAGAGATCAAGGCATTGTCTAACCTCATCTCCTTATCAGTGGTGCATCTTGTCTTAGACATGGTACTGTAAATGATAACTTGATATTAAGGTCTAAATAACATTTTAAAATTAGTTTCTCTTCCTTTTCTCTCTGTTACTGACATATTAAAAAAAAATAAATCTTTAACTTTATTTTTTCAGGACATAAATGGTGTCCCTAAGAATTTTTAACAGTTCTTTTCAGCAAACTTTTCAAGGCAATGTAGATAATTTTCTTATATTTAATTTTTTAAAATATGCATAGGGGACCTCGTTTGAGAAATTTGTTCACTGAGATGTTTGCCAGTGGATGAGGAATTTTCTCTTTCAGAGTGAATTCACCCATTGCATTCAACTAATCTGCTTTTTAGAGACTATGGCCCTAGGATGTTTGGACTTGATGTTTGATTTTACATTTCTGGACATTTTCCAGAGGACTTGCTAATTCTCTGAGAAATTTTAGTTGTGTAATTTTATTTATATATTTTTTGCCAATAAAGAATATATATTTGGAAGGATTTTTAATGTCAAACCCAATGTATCAGTAACTACATTTCCCAGCCCCTAATAAATTCTTCTCAATAGTATACAAATTTCTAAAAGCTCCATTCTCCCCTTCCTTCCAGCCTCGGTCCTTTATTCCTTCAATTTCTGTGGGCAAGAAGCTTCCATTGTATTGAGCAGCAGATACTGGATATCTCTAACTGCAGACAAATCCTAGAGACTAGTGGTAAAACAATTTGCAAAGGAGTGGAAAAATATTATTTCAGAAAAACTCTCCTGACTTGAGTGGGCATAGCTGAAGTAGATTTGGATGCTCTCTAGTGCCCCTTCAAGAATATCAAAGCAGTATCTGGACTGATTAAGAGCACAGCCTGTGATACTGGTGGCCTGGGTGGAAATCCAGACCTACTAGAGATTACTAAGAACAGGCCTTCTCTAAAGACTGATTACATTAAATCAAGTCTAGCTTTATAATAGGCTGATCTAAATGATAATTCATTAATTTAATTATGTATGTAGCAAAGAATAAAAGGAAATGAAAAATATTCCAGATGTAGAGAATTAAATCATTCAGTGCTTAGAATGAATTTATCTACAGATTTGTTGAATAGCAGAGTTTTCATTAGACCTTCCTGGCATACATTTTGACTTGCAAAGATGAGTATCCAAATCTACTTCTTAGTCTTCAAGGTGACATCTTTGCTTTTTAGCACTTGAAAGAGGTCTTTTGCAGTGAGTTTACCCAATGCAATATGGTGTTTGATTTCTCGACTGCTGTTTCCATGGGTGTTGATTGTGGATCGAAGTAAAATGAAATCCTTGACATCTTCAATATTTTATCCATTTATCCAGTGTTGCTTATTGGTCCAGTTGTGAGGATTTTTGTTCTCTTTATGTCAAAGTGTAATCTATACTAAAGGCTGTAGTATTTGATCTTCATCAATAAGTACTTCAAATCCTCTTCACTTTCAGCAAGCAAGGTTGTATCACCTGTACATAGCAGGTTCTCAACGAGTCTTCCTTCAATCCTGATGCTGCGTTCTTCTTCATATAGTCCAGCTTCTGGAATTATTTGCCCCGCATATAGATTGAATAAGTATGGTGAAAGGATACAACCCTGAGTGCCTTCCAACCCGAGGGGCTCATCTTCTGGCATTATATCAAACAATGGTTGGCTGCTATCCATTAGGCTTTCAGTGGCCAATTTTTTCACAAGTGGATCGCCAGGTCATTCTTCTCAGTCTGTCTTGGCCTGGAAGCTCCACTGAAATCTGTCCACCATGTGTGACTCTGCTGGCATTTGAAATACCAGTGGCATAGCTTCCAGTATCATAGAAACATGCAAGCCACCACAGTATGACAAATTGACAGATGAGTGGTGGAACAATAGTAATTACCTCACTGGATATTAGCGAGGACTGGATGAGTTAATACATGAAATGCCCTCTGCCTAGTGTTTGACACAGTAAGTGTTCAACAAATTATTGCTTATTATTATGTTTGAAAGGAAGCAGTGCTATATTTCACTGTATACTGTTCTGTTACCAAACTGTAACTATATCAATTAAAATTGAATGGAAATGCTCTGAGAAATGAAGACTTTTGATATTTCTAGAATAAAAGCTGACTCTACTTCCTTGCATAAAATCCTTCAATGATTCCCAATTTCTATGGATTGAACTGTGTCCACCCAAAATGTTCATTGAATTCCTGGCCCTTTTATCTGTGGATGTGATCCTGTTTGGAAACAGGGCTTTTCTTTTGTTATGTTAATGAAGTTATACTAGTGTAAAGTGGGTCTAAAACAAATCACTTCTGAGTTATAAAAAGACCAGAATAGACACAGACACACAGGAAAAGACAGATGTCATGTGAGGATCTTCTACAAGCCAAGGAATGCCAAGAAACCAAGGAACACCCAGGGCTACCAACAGAAAAGGAATTGGCAGGGCTGACGCCCTGATTTGGACTGTTAGCCTCCAGAACTACAATAAAATAAATTTCTGTAATTAAAGCTACCCATTTGTGGCCTATGTGTTTCAAAAGCACTAGGTAACTAAGACACTCATAATCTTCCTGACAATGTGCAAACACCTTGTCATGATGCAGAAATTTTCTCATCTTTGCCCTCCTTGACCCACATTTCCCCTTCTAGTTCTTGGTTTGCACTAGATGTATCAATTATACCACATGATTCACAGTCCACTGAATATGCTGCCCATGGCCTTATGACTTTGCCAATGCTGTCCCTTCTGTCTGGAAGGCCCTCTCTTTGCCTTTCTTTAACTCCTGCCAAACTCATGATCCTTCTTCATGACCCAACACAAGCATCTTTTCTTCTGGGTAGTCTTTGCTGATGCTTCTCAGTCCCTAAACAAAAGTAATCACTCTCTCCCTTGTACTCAATTCAATTATCCTAGAAGATACTAAAAGCATGTTTTATATATTTGCCCCATTAAGCTATGAGCTTACTGATGGCAGGCATAGACTTTGTCCTGTTTGTTATTTCTCCAGCATAGAACACTCTGCTTGACTCATTTATCTGGTCACAAATATTTATTTTAATGGGTGAATTAGTGGCCAAATACATTCCTAGACATTTTATGAGTTCTAACAACCTCCATCGCTCCACCCTAATCCAAACCATCATTGTCTCTCACCTGATCATTGCTTTCTAGCTGGCCTCCCTCTTGTTTTTCCACAGTCTATTCCCAGCAAATCAGCCAGGCTGATACTCAATAGTGTCCAATGGTTTCTTATTACCTTGAAAGTAAACCCCAAGTCCTTACAGTGGCCTTCAGGCATGAGTAACCAGGATCTCGCTGCCTTATGAACTGTCTCTCTTTCTACTTTCATTCTCAAGGACATCACACCATCCACACTGGCCCCCTTTTTGTCCCTTGAACACACCAAGCCTGTGCTTGCCTCAGGACATTTGCACTTGCTGCTCCTGATCCTGGCAGCTCTTCACTCACAACTGCAACTTCATCCATCACTTCATTGAATCTTTGCCTGATATCGATTTATTCTAGAACTCTCTGATCACTCCATATGAAATAACGCCACCAACATCAACTATATCCCAGCTCGTCCCATCCCCTTATCCTTCTTTATTGTTCTCTATAGTGCTCATCTCCATGTTATTTATATGCTACAGATTTAATTTTTTTATTTATTACTTGTTTTCCCCAACTGATATATAAGCATTGATAAGTATGTATTGAATAAGTTAACATCACATTTAACATTATGCCCATTAAAGGGTAGTATTCTAATCTTCCTGACTAATTAATAGTTTTGGTTTACCTTCTGCCACCACATTGCTTTTCTCTTCTTTCCTTAATTAAAACTGAGAACTTCTTAAAGATCCATACTTAGAGATTTTTTCTGTTTATAATACAAAGGCAGGGGACTTTAGGAAAGTTTGTAAAGTAGGCAATTAGTTTCGAATGTCAGATTTTTATTCCTATGATTATGAATTAATTTGTGTCCAAAAAAAAACTTATGTTGAAGTCCTAACCCCTATGTCTGTAAATACAACCCTGCCTGGGAATAGGGTTTTTTGTTATGTTAATGGAGCCACACTGGAGTAGGGTGGGTTCTAAACCTAATCTCTTGTAAATGGTGTTTTATTTAAAAAAAAAAAAAGCCAAATAGGCACAGGCAAAACAGGGGAGATGCTGTGTCGCAACGGAGGCAGATGCACCTATAAGCACAAAGAACACCAAGGATCACCAGCAGTTGCCAGAAACTAGGAGAAAGGCCCACAAAAAGAACTGACACAACCAAGACCCTGATTTGGACTTTTAGCCTCCAGAAATCTGAGAAAATAAATTTCTATTCTTTAAAGCCATCCAGTTTGTGATATTTTGTTTATGGCAGCCCTAGAAAACTAAGACACCTATATGCATCACCTTCCCCATGCTTATAATCTGTCTCCCTCATTTCAAGTAGTCAGTGCTTTGTATTCTTTCTGCCCAGCGTAGTATTCTTAATAACTTCCACTCTGATCAGCAGCGTCCTTTTCCCCTTTGCTAGGCACTAAAGGAATGGCTTCTTGCTTTCTTCCTCTGTTGAGACCTCTCTCAGGAAGCATCAGAAGCTCATGCACACTAAATCCTGAGATGATTTGAATCTTGCCAGAGATCAAAGTCTTAAAATAGAAAACTGAAATTCTACTGTGAATTATGAAACTCTATCAAGAGTGGGTTTTTTTTTTTTTTTTTTATCAAGAGTGAGGGAAACCCTGGTGGTGTAGTGGTTAAGTGCTACGGCTGTGAACCAAAGGACTGGCAGTTCGAATCCGCCAGGCACTCCTTGGAAACTCTATGGGGCAGTTCTACTCTGTCCTATAGGGTCTCTATGAGTTGGAATCGACTCGACGGCACTGGGTTTTTTGGTCTAGCAAGAGTTAATATTCTTTATTTTAGTCTTGTTAATCCTGAATTCATACCTATAGGAAGTCATATCCCCAGTGCTAGATACTAGGTAAAACAGAAAACTAATTAACCTTGTCAGGAGTTGAGACCTAGCTTTTGTTAAGTACCAGGAGTGTCAGGCACCATTAGGTACTATGTAGGCACATATTAGTTCTTTACTAGAAGAATTAAAGATTTTTGTGGCTTGATAGAAATCTAACAAACTTTAAAGGAAATAATTGCAAAGTCTCCACAATTACGATTTTACTGAGCTAAACAACTTTCTTGTTGATATTTTTCCTATGATTTTTATGTCTTTTCCTGGCCCCAAATTACTATCAATCTCTGAGGTCTGGGAGTCCCTAGGCAGTACAAGTGGTTAATGTATTTGACTGCTAATCAAAAGGTTGGGATGGTTCAAGTCCACCAGTGTTCTACTTCTGAAAGGTCATAGTCATTGAAAATCCTATGGAGCGCAGTTCTACTCTGAAACACATGGAGTCACCATGAGTTGGAATTGACTCAATGGCGACTGATACTGGTAGATCATAATAAAGTGGTGCCTTTTTCATAAGACACTGGGTACATTTTTTAGAACTTCTGAAAGTACTTTCACATGATTACTTCATGTTTCTTTTGGCCCTTATATAGGCAAGTTGAATGATTTGTCCAAGGTCACAGAGCTGGTTAGTGACAAAAGATGAATGAATCACATCTGAGGACTGTGAGGGAGGGCTCTTGGTGCTGTATCATCCCACAGACAAGGATGATATTACTGACCTACCATCAGCAGGATACACACTTCCAGTTGCTTTTCCAGGAACAATGATAGATTTGTTTTGATCCGCCCATGATTTCCTAGCTTCTTTCATGACCTATAGAACAGGTTCTTTATATTCAGTTAATTATGTAAAATCAAGGTGGATAGCCACAGAAGTGACAAAGTGCTTTGGCCTTCTGCGATAAGATGCTATAACCAACTGACCTAATTAAACAGAGACCTGGTATGTTATGCAGCAATCAACAGAGCACCAGGTAATTGGTTCCAGAAAGACGTATCCACATGGACAGGCCTGGGACTCCAGCCCAAGTAAGTGGTGTTTTTCTCTTTTAATTTCTTCTTATTTTGGTAACACTATTTAATATTACTAACTTTTAAAAATGTTTTAATGTATTTTTATTACACCATGGTTTCTAGATGAAAGGCAGAAAATTTTTAAAGAACTTAATAAGTAATGAAACTGTCTCATAAATATGTTATGATGACTGGATCTGGTAAGTCAAAATCGCATTATGCACTGTGTGTTTCTAAAACAAACAGTTTATTTCATTATTTTCAACTAGTAATCCATTGTGGATGCTAGAAAAATACTTAAGCGCTAAGAAAATAGGGAAACCAAGGTGGAAAAGCTAAATCAGTGTTAAAAGACTCCTGATTGAATCACTGAACAAGCCAGAGATAAAACATCTTTTTTCCTGTTCTAAATTTTTCTTTACACTTGCCATTTGTTAAGACAGACCACTTTTGTCACATTAACTGCCATGGATCATGAGTGGTATCAGCAGGTTCAATTAAATTCCTATTAAACCTTCCTTTGGAGATTTGGGTCATATGTCTTCAGTTCTCTGGAGTTGCTATTAGGTGTGCTCCTGTGTAATCTGGGCAAGTAGAGATCAAGATGATTCCCGACATTTCTTTATTTTAAACGGTTAACTACAGACAAGGTCTGCTATGTTTTCCAGAAATACCTTATAACCAAAACATAACTTTCCTATGTGTTTAACAAGATCTTAATGAATTTTAAAAAGGCAAGAATCACATAGAATAGTTGGACAGGGGAACATTAACAAGGAGACTAAAAATAAATTGCTCCATGCTTTTCTCTAACTACTCTATCCCCTTTTCATTCAGAAATCATGGAAGTAAGTGCTCTACAGGTGCAGTCATTTCTTGAACATCAGTCGGGTAATTTCAAATTTAGTCAATCTGTACTTACTCGCATGGCACTTGGTTTACATGTCAGCTAACCTATCATGCCTTTGTTGTTGTGTGCCCTCAAGTCAATTTCAATTCATAGGAATCCTATAGGACAGAGTAGAATTGCCCTATAGGGTTTCCAAGGAGCAGCTGGTGGGCTTGAACTGCTGACCTTTTGATTAGAAGCTTCAGCTCTTAACCACTGTACCACCAGGGCTCCAGAAACCTCTTTAGGAGATGATATTGTGAAGGAAACTCAGGACTGAAGTCTGTGAAATGGGGTTTTGCAAAGTGTGTTAGGACCATGGAGCAACAGCATCAGAACCACCTGCAGGGGTTATTAAAATGCAGATTTTTGAGTCCTTGCCTAAGTCTCCTGACTCAGATTTCCTAAGGCCAGTACCAAGTAATCTGCATTTTTAATAAGCTCCCAAATGATTCACATGCTGGGGAATTACTGACTTGCTGAACTCAACCTTAAAACTCTCATGTGCCTTGCTGCTTACAGAGAGTTAGAAAAAGATTAGAAAAAAGAAACTACTCAAGCTGTTCACCAAAGCATTAGATGGGCAACGTCCAGTGTTGCAAGAGTGGAAACAACATAATTAGAGTATAAATATAAAGTAAAACAACACTTTCTATAAAATATTGTTCAAGACATGTACCTCCTGGTGTAAAATATCTCGGTAAAAAGGAAAAGCATCAAGGATGGAAAAGTTAGTAAAGGAAAAAAAAAGGCAATTGATCAGCCATATTAGCGATCACTCTCTCTGCCCACTTTTGTATGTTTTGTTTCATGTGAAAGATCATGTTTTTTTCTTTGTTATCTTTTCCATTCCTGAATTTTTAATTTAAAATTCTAGCTGTGAAAATAATCATTTTCAGTTGGGAAAATTTAATTTATAGGAATACGCCTTGAGTTAAGATAGCATGAATACTTAGCCTGAGTTAAGATAAATATAAATACTGTGTTGTACAATGTACAAGCAAAAACAAAAAATAGCAATTTGAGCAGAAATGAAAAAGAAGGAAACAGAGGAAGAGAAAGAGAGAAAGGAAAGAGATGAGCAGGCTTTCTTGGCAACATGTACCTCACACCTACCTTGCCAGGGATTTCAGGGCAGTTGTATTCCAAGGCGGAAACAGCCCTCTTGAAATATTTTCCACAGTGAAATCACACAAAGGAAAGAGTACGAGTGTGTATGTGGGGGTGGCCCATAAAATAGCTAAGAAAATGAAACACTTTGCAAGCCCTAAGCACCGACTGTGATAAAATCTTGGTGCTTGTGGATTTATCATTCCTGGTTTTGAGTACTGTAGAGTGACCCTGGTCCCTGGCAGGCAGTAATCTGTAATTTCAATGAGGTACAATTTGAATTTCATGTTTTGAAAGGCCGGGGTGCCACAAGGAGTCCTGCAGTTTGGAACAGGCAGCAGCCACGTGAAGGTTGTTACAAAAATGTGATAAAGCTAGTGGAGGATAAAAATTATACCATCTCCTCTAACCTCTTCCTGCCCCAAAGTTAATTTTTAGAGTTGATGATAGAAGTAAAGAAAAAGTCAAGGAGTTGAAGAAACAGATGGCTTTTCATATGTTTTGCTTTGTGGAGATCATGAGTCTGCAGCAGAATTTTGAAATTAAAGAATGGTGTATCTTTGATAAAAGAAACTCAGGTTATGCTCCACACAGAAGAACATAGCATAACGAAGAAGCATGGGCTTTGGAATCAGACTCTCTGGGTTTCAGTCAAATTGATTTCTGTAAGTTCTTGGCAGTGCATCTGCAAAATGAGGGTAGTGACAATACATTTCTGATAGGGTAAGTATGAGGATTTAAATGAGTTAATATTACCCTGGTTAGTACCAGGCTGCTAGCAGAAAGACCTTGTAATCTGCTTCCCTAAAGGGTACAGCCTAGAAAACCCTATGGGACCATTCTACTTTGTCACATGGGGTCGCTATGAGTTGGAATTGACTTGATGTCACCTAACAACAACAACATTTGTAAAGGGCTAACAGCAGTGCCAGGTACATAGTACTGGATGGTGTTTGCTTAAATACTGTTTAAATAATCAGAACGGTGGATTGAGGGCAAAGATGGCTAATCAAGTGAGAAAGTTTTAGCAAAAGTTGAAAAGACAATTTGCCAAGGAGGCATGCGTGTCTTTATGAAAATCTGGCACCAGAATGAGGAGACGAGCGCCAGGCGGTGCTGGAGCTGACCCACGGAGTGAGAGAGCTGAGTACCTATGCACAGGAGGCGTCCTGGTGGATTGGGTGCCTCCAGGCACTTAACAGTGGAGCTACAGAGCTTTGGAACACTTGCCCCAGCAAGGCAGATGCAGGCGTGAGGCCCCAAGAGCCGAGAAGCCAAGAAACCAGGAAGCAGAAGCTGAAGAGACAAGGAACACAGGAAGCCAAGCTGCATCAGTCTCAAAAGGTATGGCCAGGACCTCTGGGGTTTCAAACGGTAGAGCCGTGGCCTCTGGTGTTTCTAAGGGTGGAGTGGCCACTCAGATGGACTAGGAGAATGGTGCATCTAAAGCCAAGGGAGCAGAGTTGCCATTCCAGTGGACCTGGAAGGCAGAGCTGAAGCCCAGGGCTAAGGGCCCTCCACTCAGAATCTGGAGAGTGTGGCCAATACCTGAAGTCTGGAGGGCAGAGCCATTGTGTAAATTGTCTCAGAGAACAGAGGATTATTTTCAAAGCCATGAGGACTAAAGTAATGTGTTCTGCTGACTTGCCTGGTACCTGTTATCCCTTCTTTTCCTCCAGTTTCTCCCATTTGTAATGGAAATGTCTAGCTTGTGCCTGTTCTGCCATTATACCTTTGGAAGCAGATAACATATTCTAGATTTCACAGGTGAAGAGGAATTTTTGGATTTTGGATTTGGAGTTAAGACTTTTGCTGTGATATGATGGGGTGACTATGCTTTACGTGTTACAATGGTGTGATTTTTTGGAGGCCAAAGGGTAGAACGTCATGGATTGAATTGTGTCCCCCAAAAAACGTGTCAACTTGGTTAGGTCACGATTCCCTGTATTCTGTGCTTGTCTTCCAGTATGTGATTGTAATTTTATGTTAAAGAGGATTAGGGTGGGATTGTAACAGCACCCTTACTCAGGTCACATCCCTGATCCAATGTAAAGGGAGTTTCCCTGGGGTGTGGCCCACAGCACCTTTTATCTCTCAAGAGATAAAAGGAAAGGGAGGCAAGAAGAGAATGTGGACCTCATACCACCAAGAAAGCAGCACCGGGAGCAGAGCACTTCCTTTGGACCTGGGGTCCCTGTGCCTCAGAATCTCCTCAACCAGTGGAAGATTGATGGCAAGGAATCTCCCTCCAGAGCCAACAGAGAGAGAAAGCCATCCCCTGGA
Source organism: Loxodonta africana (assembly GCF_030014295.1). Lineage (NCBI taxonomy): Eukaryota > Metazoa > Chordata > Mammalia > Proboscidea > Elephantidae > Loxodonta > Loxodonta africana. The sequence goes on from NC_087349.1 coordinate 36,146,124, forward strand.
GCTGACACCCTGAATTTGGACTTGTAACCTACTAGATTGTGAGAGAATAAATTTCTATTTGTTAAAGCCATCCACTTGTGGTATTTCTGTTATAGCAGCACCAGATGACTAAAACAGGAGGAACACGTGTCTTGATGGAAATCTGACTTTAAATAATGCCAGGAGTGGATAAACAACATTGTTTTTGTGATTCTTCTGGGTCTTACATGAGGCATCCTCTCTAACGAGCAACCATCCACTGTGTTTTATATTGAACTGATACAGATAATCAATTATTTCAATGGGGGAAATCTTTATGTGCCAAAAATTATGAAAAAACTTCTGATAACACACAGCTGATTAAAAAAAAAGTGTGAATATCTGCCTTAAGGCTACAAAGGAGCTTTAGTTTCCCGCAGTAACATTATCTGTGAGGCAGACCCAGTCTTGATCTTCCTCCTTTTGCTTTGTTAAGTGTATCCCTTAGTACTCGACAAGTCAACAAGCATCACCATAATCATAACTTGACTGTACCAGTCCATTTCCTCCAGAAGCTGTCTGAGCAGAAAACGTACGTTCTCCCCCTCAACCCGGCCAGCATGTCAGTGAAGCTGGCCTTCAAATAGGACTCTTTTGTATTCTGGCTTACAGGCAAGCATTGCTTCTTGTTGGGAATACACTCTAAACATGAAGAATGCAGGTCTGTGCTGGTGGTAAGAATAAAGTGGCTTTCAAAGAATGGCGACGTCACCCAACAAACCCGCTGTCATTAGACTGAAATAAATGGGAGCAGTTCAATTAAACTCACAGTCTGAAAGGTAATTTAAAGGCCTCTTTCTCCAGATGGGTGTGTATAAATGTTCAATTTTTATTCTTAACCTTGCTAGGATCAGTAACACCGATACATAATAGAGTTAGCCGCTAACCGCTTCATTTGTTCGGGGCAGAATCCTTTTATGACTCGGCACTCATCAAGCCACCCCGCCCCCAAGACCAACTGCAATTTCCCTCTTTAGCAATTCACCTTATGATAATTATTTCCTGCAGTTTCATTTAAATCCCAGTTTTAACAGGTCTGTGTGGTCTGCTCTAAAAAATAAATAAAAAGTAACATGAGATATAAATGATACGTGGTGGCTGATCTCATTTATCTTCATAACCAAGGTATTTCATTGCTCTTTACAAGGAAAAATAAATGTCATGTGAGACTAGTCACCCTAGGTTTCCCTTAGTAGTGGTGCGGTGCTTGCTATTACTTCTTTTCTTCTCTAGGACTGAAATACTTACAGGAGAATATTCTGAGTGACATACAATCAGGAAATAATTCAGACTGTGATTCCCAGCGAAATTTCTATTACGATCTGTTTGCGGTTAAATGACAGCAGCAGGGCCCCACGGCGACCATCTCACTGGGCTGTTGGCTGCCTACCTCGTTCCACTCCTGCCAACGATGTGCTGTTTGAAAGGCCACAATGGCTGCTGAGGTCATCCTATCCTTCGAGGTTTAAATAAAATTAAAATTAAATTTAATGCCCTCCCCATGTTTCTGAGGGCCACTTCCAGCACTCCAGGTTCCTGTGGATTCTAAGACTTACTCACATCTTGTATCTTGTCACCACTCTCTTCCTTCTGCTCTGTGAAGACCCAGATATGGAACTGAGGCCTTTTCTCTGATTTCTCCCAACCTATTCACTCAAAGTAATCTAGTCCAGCACTACAGATTAGGGCCACCAGTTTTTTTGTTTTTTTTTAGCATTTTAATATTTGAATATACACAATTAGACACTTGGTGGTGGGTAAGCCTCCTGTCTTCTAGAAGACTCTCTCACCTCTCAGACCCTCTCCATTTATTATGCACAACTGTATAGCTCACCATTTCGAATGACTCCGTCCAAGACCTGACACTAAAAAAAAAAAAAAAATTTTTTTTTTTTTAGATGTCTGAAAATTTGGCTAAAGTGAGGGTCCCCTTTTCTAGGCCTCATTCTGCAGTAGTACTGAAGAACTAGCAGATGCTCTAAGTTTTAGGATTTTCTTTCTCTTACATTGTTGTTGTGGTCAGGTGCCAGTGACCCAACTTTGACTCATAGCAACCCCATGTGACGGAGTAGAACTGTCCCATAGGGTTTTCCAGGCTGTAATCTTTACAGAAGATGGCCAGATTGCTCTCCCACAGAACTGCAATCTTTCAATTAGCAGCCAAGTGCTTAACTATTTGCACCACCAGCACTCTGTAAATGTTTCCCTGGCCACTCCTCCACTCCTATATACATTCCAACTAAGCCATTTACACCCGAATTAGTAAGTCACACGCTCTGGGCCATCTAGACTAATAAAATGGTTACTCCTTTAATTTAATTGTCAAGTCAGTTAAAAAATATTTGAGTTGATCCAAAACCAATTAAGAATCAAAAAACTGACTCCATCTTTCTTCCTTTCCTTTCCTTCCTTCCTTCCTCCCTCACCTCTCCCTCTCTTCTTTTCTTCCTTCCTTTCATTTTTCTTTTTCTTCCTCTATGACCATTAAAACCAGTTTACAAAAAATATCCAATTTGTGAGAGAGGAAAAAATCTGGGTCACATAAATTTGTATCTATAATTTTAAAGATCCTAGGATCCTTAAGGAAACCCTGGTGGCATAGTGGTTAAGTACTATGACTGCTAACCAAAAGGTTGGCAGTTCGAATCCACCAGTTGTTCTTTGGAAACCCTATGGGGCAGTTCTACTCTGTCCTATAAGGTTGCTATGAGTCAGAACTGACTCAACAACAATGGGTAAGGATCCATAAAGAATAGTACGGTTAATATATTTCTCTAAGTGCACAAAGGATTTATTGTTTCCTGTATCTTTGTGAATTGAACTTCAGTCTTTAACTCCAAATAGGTAAGATAGAATCTACATTGTTTTTTATAATTTAAAATGTCTATACCTTGTGTTTGCCCAGGTCATGGCCAACAAAATAGGATCCTAATACCCCTGACAAAAATAGTACTATTTCTCTAGTTCTGCTCCTATTTGCTTGATAAAAACCCTAAGCCTCTCAAATTCCTCCTAAATAATTTTGAAAGTCAAGTCTCATATTTGTACTCAGCAACTACGAGACAAGGGCCACTTTCATCCTCTACTGCTCAGACTCTGCTCACTGGAGCCATGTCTGCTGCTGCTGGAACCAGATACCTAGACCTGTGTTGGGGCTCCTTGCTGTGTTCCATTGTTTCTCACTTTCAAGTGTAGATAAACATGACTTCCTCTTCAGACAGCTGCCATCTGTCCTCAAACAGTACTCCTTCTCCCTTCTTGTGGTAAGCTCTTATGACATAATCCACAAATAAGACTGATTGCCTCATGGATTCTCTTACTGTGGTTTAAGTAAAGCAGCTCTTCTTTTATTTATTCTCAAAAGTAATCTCCTCTCTCTAAGATGCACAGTGGGTGAGGCTGGGAGACACATGCAGGTTCGGTTCTGTCCTCCAGCTGGGTCACTGCTTATTTTCGTCTTCACTTAGGGAAGTCCTGCACCCTTCAGAGGTCCCCAGAGACCCTCCCCAGTGGATTTTAAACATGTTCAAACCTTGAATTACTATAGCAGAGGCTCAAGTTACCAACCCAACTTTGATAGATTTTTTTAACAGGTCTGCACAGGAGAGGGCAGAAATGAGAAGTTGGATACTAAATCTTTTACTTACCCTAACTCCTCAAATGTCTAGCTCTTGGAAAAAAGGAAGTGGTTTGTTTCTTTTCTTTTCTTCCAAGATTTTCTGTTTCAGGCTAGTGGCTTTTACAAGCTGCTTCCAAAAAGGAAAGACAAGTTCCAAAATAAACCAGATGGGGGGAAGGGGTACTAAGTTAGGATTATAACTCTAAGCCTGAGAAACACAGAGGGCCTTCACAGACAAATTTCCTGTAATTTCAGTTTACGGCTAACAGCCTCACACTTTAAAGACAGCTGTCCATTAAGTGACTTGTATGTGTAAGACCATCTGTTAGTGATCAATTGCTAATTTCTATTTTCATAATTTCCATATCAGCATCCCTTTTCTCATAAGAACATAGACGGAGATGAGAAAATAAATAAAAATAAAATATCATCTGTGCAGAATGCTTTTAACCCCGCAAAACTACTCCAGAACTACAAGATGGCATTTCATTGCTGTTGCTTTGTTGCTGGTTGCTGTGAAGTCGATTCTGACCCCTAGTGACTCCACGTGACAGAACAGAACTGCTTCATAGGGTTTTCTTGGCTATAATCTTTACGGAAGCAGATCGCCAGGTCTTTCTCACACAGAGCCGCTAGGTGGGTTCCAACCACCTACGTTTTCGTTAGCAGCCGTGTGCTTACCAATTGCTCCACCAGGGCTTTTTACATTATTGCTAGGACCTTGGAATAATCAGCTAGAGGGGCTAATTGTCTTCCTCCTCACCCTTTGCTTCTGACAGTGGGACTAACTTTCCCTGAAAGTAGTGACCGTCTGGCATACCGTCCCCTCAACAGTGGATCCTTAATTGTCAGGTGCTGGCTGGTGGAGCTAGAAGCTAAATGAGACTTTTGGAAACAGTGAGAAAGTAATCTACTGATGCATACTTTTTCATAGGATTTTGAGTTGCTTCCTTTTATTCTTTTTCACTTTTTCCCCTCATCTCTTTCTTTTCTAAATCTACTTTGAAGAGGCTTTTTTATCCTAAAGCCTATGATCAGCTGTCAACAAATCCCCCTCAAATGAGTCCACAGACCAAGCCTTGACTACCTTTAGCATCACAGAGTTAGATAAAATGGCGGGAAGAGAAAGTTGCCTAAAAAGAATCAACATTTTCCATGTGCTTCACGTAACTCCAGCATCATGGGGAACTATTTAAATCACTGAAGTTACAAAGGAAATTATGTGTGTGTTGCCATAATGAATCTATGCTTCTCCTTTAGGGTCAACATGCTTTACAAATGTTTTTAAAATAACTAAAGATTAGAATTAAAGAAATGTTTATCATTTTATTTCATTCTTTTCTCATTTCTTCTTGGCAAACTGACTAGTGGGGCCTCTGTACATTTATAACATCCTTGCTTTTCTCTTTAAAGTCCCCAGAGACCAAAATAGAGTTTGTGTCTACATACACCAAAATAAATGATAGGTTAGAGAAAATGCTATCAGTTGTTGGGACAGCTTATTTACCTCTGTCAAAAGGATCTAATTAAATGGTCTTGCTGTTAAACACAAAATAAAAAGAACCAAAGTTAAAAGTTAGTAGTAGAGAAAGGACTTGTTTTCAATATCCTAATATCAGAATCCCTGGTTGTGCAAAAGTTTAAGTGCTCAACTACTAGCCAAAATGTTGACAGTTCTAACTCACCCAGAGGCACCTCAAAAGAGAGGCCTGGAGATCTGCTTCCAAAAGGTCACAATGTTGAAAATACTATGAAGCAGTTCTACTTTGCATACACAGGGACCCATGAGTTGGAATTGACTTGAGGGCAACTAACAACAACAACATTGGTATATATCCATAGGTCATGCTGAATATGTCAAAAAGATTATTTCTATGTAATTTTGCAAAATGCTAATCAGGGATCCTCTGCATTATTATTTGAATGTTCAGGAGACAAAGGATATTTTCTCCACATTATATGCTTTTTGTCAATGTCATTAAAATTGCTCTCTTCCTAGTCACCTAACATGACCGTAAGTTAAAGTAACCCAATAATTACTATATCTGGTATGTAATGCCTCATTAAAAGCTATATAGATATTATCAACAAGAACAAAAAAATAAATAAATAAGAGATGTACAAATTTTAAAGAAGACAGGTAATAGTAACTTTACAACACAGAAGGCTGGCAGACATCACCATAACCAAGTATTCTGATAGCATATGCCGCTGATATGATTGTGACAAGAGGCCACATCACCTCTGTGGTATTCTTCCTACAGATTCATAACCTGAGTCAGTTCTGGAGAAATTATCAGGGAAACTCAAACTGAGGGATGTTCTACAAAATACTCTTCAAAAGTATCAAGGTCATGAAATATAAGAAATAACTAAGAAACTATCACAGATTGGAAAAAAAAAAAAAAAAACTAAGGAGACAGGATGAGTCCCTGAATAGTATAAAGGGTCAAGCACTGAAAGGTTAACTGAAAGGTTGGCAGTTCAAACCCACCCAGAGGTACCACAGAAGAAAGGGCTGGTGATCTGCTTCTGAAAGGTCACAGCCTTGAAAATCCTACATTGCAACATGTGGATGGGGTCATTATGAGCTGGAATAAACTTGACTATAACTTATTTGTTTTTGTTTGTTTAAGAAGACATGACGACTAAATGCAATGTGATATCATAGAAATCTAGAAAAAGGACATAGAGGGAAAAACTGAGGAAATCTGAATAAAGGTTGTAGTTTGGCTAATGGTATCATACAAATGTTCATTTCTTAGTTTTGGTAAATGCATCAAGGTAATGTAAGATGCTGACATCAGAAGAAGCTGGGTGAAGGGCGTACAGATGCACTCTGTGCTATCTTTGCAACTCTCTCATAAAGCAAAAATTATTTCAAAATAAAAAGGTTTTAAAAGGGAAATGGTAACCCTGTGAGCTTATCTACAAATTTGTTAATTCAGGATACTTATATAAAGTATCTAGAGTGAGGCAAGAAGCTCAGTTTTGGTATATATCTATAAAAAAAAAAAAAAAACCAAACCCAGTGCCGTCGAGTCGATTCCGACTCATAGCGAGCCTATAGGACAGAGTAGAACTGCCCCGTTGAGTTTCCAAGGAGCGTCTGGCGGATTTGAACTGCCGACCCTTGGGTTAGCAGCTGTAGCACTTAACCACTGCACCACCAGGGTTTCCATACCTAGGTATAAAATAGATATAGATAAACATATAGAAATAACACACATGTATGTTAACCTTCTGAGGAACCATGAAATGGCAGGGACGGGAAGTATGTTCACCTTTGGTGTAGGCAATAAGATGCACATAAACTTTAAAGTTCTGATGAAATCTGAGATTTCTGTTTAGTATTCACAATACATCTTTCTTTCCTAATCCCATTAGCTCACTTTTTCATAATACATGAGTTCAGAGTGACATCCATAAAAGTACTTTTTGCCAGTTTGTTCCCTCTAAAATTCTTATTCCTTATCCCATCTGGCTTTGCAAATACATAAAATATCTGTGTTGCATCACATTATTTAAAGCAGCCTCCAATGACATTCACTGGCTGCAAGCGTGGCTTAACAGTTCCAACATCTGATGCAAATTGCTTTTCTTTAATTCTCTTAGGATCAAGCCACCCATCTTTGGGTCTAACTGTTGCTTATCATCATCTGTGGAGCAGCCTGCTCTACTTTTCTTCCGTCTGTTCAGGCTTAGGCAAGCTTACTGTTGAGCAATTGCATTCCTTACTATTGCCAAAACCGGTTTTATTTTATGTAATTTTACACTGCCAAACTGCTCCCCTGCCAATGGCCACCCCGCTGGATCCAAGTTCATCAAGCGCACTAGTAATAGCAATGGAGGAAATATAGCCAGGAATCTTTTAAGTGTTGACAACAAGAAACAAAGAAGCAACCTTCAGGGTACATACTTTTGTTTGTTTGCAATCCAAGACTAGGAGACCGATTCAGAAAAAAGTGGAAGTACCATCTGATATTCTATGGTATTAATTCAGTGATATTTAAAATGCCATTAAGATGGTGATCTTAACCATAAATGCCATATCTAGCCATGCTTGAAGACTATGAGGTGGTACTGTTATTCAAGAGGACATATGAATCTCTTGATGAATAGCAATTTAAGATGTTTGCCTTTTTTTTTTTTTTTTTTGACAGGATAAAAGTGATTGCTCACTTTCTACATTATGTTTTGCAACTTTCAAAATAATTTGGTAATATATATGCATCTAAAGAATTTGGGAATAAAATATTTCAGGAATTTAACAAATGACTAGCAACTTTGAAGGTGCACACTGATGTATGGATATTCTGTTGTGCTAATGATACTTAAAGGAAGAAGGACGGGGCAATCTTATTCTCTTCTCTGAGACTGGGAAAGAGACTGCATTATTCCTCATATTTTTCCCTTAACAAGATGAGATGAGAAATCTGAGGACAGGAAAAAATACATAATATTGTCATTTGTGAAATATTCTTCTTTCGTTTGTCTACATCACATCAGAAAATACTGCAAATATCATTTGTTTTATATTTTATATTTCAATTATTATGTGATTCTGATCTATTAATACAAACACAATTCAGAAAAATAGACCAAAACCAAAAAAAACAAACAAACAAACCAATTGTTGTTGAGCCGATTCTGACTCATAACGACCCTATAGGACAGAGTAGAACTGCCTCATAGAGTTTCCAAGGAGCGTCTGGTGGATTTGAGCTGCTGACCTTTTGTTTAGCAGCTGTAGCACTTAACTGCTATGCCACCAGGGTTTCCTGATAAAAACATAATTCAGTAAAATGAACCAGAGGTAATATATATTTCATTAAAATAAGTATGTGATTCTTTACATAATCAATCACCTTCTAGGAGACCATAAAAAGACATAATATTCCCATTCCCATTCTTATGGTAAATGCTCACTTAACTGGGGGCAGCACAAAGAAGCACAGCAGGAATGTCCTTGGAGAAGAGAATGTCCCAACAGTGTGTGATCTTAGCTAATTGGCCTATTTTTACCCAGAAGAAGCAAGTTAAAACGGGTCTGATGTACCCAATACATTATTCATTAACAGTAAGCACTTCGTCTCTATCGGTGCCAAAGCAGAACCAACCAATCTGCCTTATCATTCCTTGCCATGCCTTTACAAGCAAATTAAAGCAAAGAGCTCATCAGTCCTGTAGAGAAAATATATCAGTGATAACTAAGATATAAGGTTATTGGGTGGCTATGAGTCAGAATCGACCCAATGGCAATAGGTTTGGTTTTCTTTTTAGGGGCATTGGTAATAAAATTAATTGTTAACATTGAATAAAAAAAGCTTAATATGGACAAAATTTGTTATGTAGAGGTCACACTGGAGTAAAGAGTGAATATCTCTATATTTAGGATGGCTAGTTCAACAGCCCTCCACGTATGTGTCAGTTTGTCATACTGTGTGGGATTGTGTGTTGGTATGATGCTGGAAGAGCTATGCCACCAGTATTCAAATACCAGCAGGGTAAGCCATGGTGGACAGGTTTCAGCTGAGCTTCCAGATTAAGACAGACTAGGAAAAAGGGCCTGGCAGTCTACTTCTGCAAAGAATTAGCTCCTAAAAACCTTATGAGTAGCAGTGAAACATAGCCTGATATAGGGCTGGAAGATGAGCCCCTCAGGTTGGAAGGCGCTTAAAATGCAACTGGGGAAAAGCTGCCTCCTCAAAGTAGAGTCAACCTAAATGACACAAATGGAATCAAGCTTTATGACTCAAAATGAGAAGAAACAGCTAAAAACATCCATTAATAATCAGAACGTGGAATGTACAAAGAATGAACGTAGGAAAATCAGAAATCATCAAAAATGAAAGGGAACGCATAAACGTCAATATCCTAGGCATTAGTGAGTTGAAATGGACTGGTATTGGCCATTTTGAATTGAACAATCACATGGCCTACTATGCCAAGGATGACATTCATCCTCAAAAAGAACATTTCAAGATCTATGCTGAAGCACAACTCTTTGTCAGTGATAGGATAATATACATACGCCTACAAGGAAGACCAGATAATATGACTATTATTCAAATTGGTGCACCAACCACTAAGGCCAAAGGTGAGGAATCTGAAGATTTTTACCAACTTCTGCAGTCTGAAATTGATCAAACATGCAATCAGGATGCATAGATAATTACTGGAGATCTGAATGCAAAAGCTGGAAACAAAGAAGACGGATCAGTAGTTGGAAAATATGGCCTTGGTAATAGAAATGATGCTGGAGATCGCATGATAGAATTTTGCAAGACCAATGACGCCTTCATTGCAAATACCTTTCTTCACAAACACAAACCTCGACTATACACATGGACCTCACCAGATGGAATGCACTGGAGTCAAATTGACTACGTCTGTGGAAAGAGACAATGGAAAACTCAGTATCATCAGTCAGAACAAGGCAGGGGCCAACTGCTGAACAGACCACCAATTGCTCATACACAAGTTTAAGTCGAAACTGAGGAAAATCAGAACAAGTCCACGAGAGATAAAGTACGACATTGAGTACATCACACCTGAATTTAGAGACCATCTCAAGAATAGATTTGACACATTGAACACTAATGACTGAAGACCAGACGAGTTGTAGAATAACATCAAGGACATTAAGCATGAAGAAAGCAAGAGGTCATTAAAAAGACAGGGAAGAAAGAAAAGACCAAAATGGATGTAAGAAGAGACTCTGAAAGTTGCTCTTGAACATAGAATAGCTAAAGCGAAAGGAAGAATGATGAAATAAAAGAGCCAAACGGAAGATTTCAAGGGGCTGCTCAAGAAGGCAAAGTATTATAATGACATGTGCCAAGATCTGGAGATAGAAAACCAAAAGGGAAGAACATGCTTGGCATTTCTTAAGCTGAAAGAACTGAAGAAAAAATTCAAGCCTCGAGTTGCAATAGCAAAGGATTCTATAGGAAAAATATTAAACAACACGGGAAGCATAAAAGAAGATGGAAGGAATACACAGTCACTATACCAAAAAAATTGGTCAATGCTCAACCATTTCGGGACGTAGCATATGATCAAGAACCAGTGGTACCGAAGGCACTGGCAAAAAACAAGGCTCCAGGAATTGATGGAATACCAACTGAGATGTTTCAACAAACGAATGCAGTGCTGGAAGTGTGAATTTATCTGCACCAAGAAATTTGGAAGGCAGCTACCTGGCCAACCAACTGGAAGAGATACATTTTTATGCCGAGTCCCAAGAAAGGTGATCTAACCAAATGTGGAAATTATCGAACAATATCATTAATATCGACAGAAAACTGCCAGAAATTCAAGCTGGACTCAGAAGAGGACGTGTAACCAGGGATATCATTGCTGATATCAGATGGATGCTGGCTGAAAGCAGCGGATACCAGAAAGAGGTTTATCTATGTTTTATTGACTATGCAAAGGCATTCGACTGTGTGAATCATAACAAATTATGGATAACTTCGTGAAGAATGAGAATTCCAGAACACTTAATTGTGCTCATGAAGAACCTGTACATGGATCAAGAGGCAGATGTTCCGACAGAACAAGGGGATACTGATTAAAGTCAGGAAAGGTGTGCTTCAGGGTTGTATCCTTTGACCATACTTATTCAATCTGTATGCTGAGCAAATAATCCGAGAAGCTGGACCATGTGAAGAAGAATTTGGCATCAGAGTTGGAAAAAGATTCCTTAACAACCTGCAATATACAGATAGCACAACCTTGCTTGCTGGAAGTAAAGAAGACTTGAAGCACTTGCTGATGAAAATTACAGACCGCAGCCTTCAGTACGGATTAAGCCACAACATAACAAAAACAAAATTCCTCACAACTGGACCAATAAGCAGCGTTATGATAAATGCAGAAAAGATTGAAGTTGTCAAGGATTTCATTTCACTTGGATCCACAATGAACACCTGTGGAAGCAGCAGTCAAGAAATCAAAAGATGCGTTGCATTAGGCAAATGTGCTGTAAAAGACCTCTTTAAAGTGATAAAAAGCAAAGATGCCACCTTGAATACTAAGATGTGCCTGACCCAAGACACGTTTTCAATCACCTCATATGCATGTGAAAGCTGGGTAATTAATAAGGAAGACTAAAGAAGAACTGACACCTTTGAATTGTGGTATGGTAAAAAATATTGAATATACACCATGGACTGCCAAAAGAATTAACAGATCTGTCTTGGAAGAAGTACAACCGGAATGCTCCTTAGAAGCAAAGATGTTGACATTACTGCTCACATACTTTGGACATGTTATCAGCAGGGATCAGACTCTGGAGAAGGACATCATGCTTGGTACAGTAGAGGGTCAGCGAAAATGAGGAAGACCCTCAATGAGATGGACACAGTGGCTGCAACAACAGGCTTAAGCATAACAATGATTGTGAGGATGGCGCAGGACCGGGCAGTGTTTCTTTCTGTCATACATATGGTCACTATGAGGTGGAACCTACTCAGCAGCACCTAATAATACCAACAACAACGGTTCAACAGCAGTTTATGCTTCCCCTCCATATGGACAATTCAGAGAAGTGAGATATTAACTCAATTAAGAACTACATTTCCCAGAAACCACTTGCATTCAGGAACCATTTAAGTAGTTATTATAAGTGGATATAGGCAGAAATGATGTTTGTGAATTCCATGTTGGAATTTTTAAAAAGCAAATTTTTTTTTAATATAAATATAAAAGCAAGTACCTCTCACCCCACCACAATATCAAGAATGGGCCAATTATATCCCCATGAACTAGATTTATTCTAATCTTACCAAGACTACTGTGGTAAGATTTTTATAGTCTCTCTGGGTTCTTCCTCCAACTCTTATTTTGAGACAAAAGACAAAGTTTGTAATAGTTGCTTATGGAATTTGGCCCAGGTGAAGCCTGAAGTCAATAGACTTGTCTTGAAAACACACCAGGGGAATTGAAGAGATTATGTCAAGTGTCCTGGAGAAGGAGAGAGAAGCACAGCCTTGAGAAGCCACATGGTAGAGCAACTAAAAGCCCTCAGACTGAGACATGAACAGAGGTCCGCAGGTACCAAGATGAGCAATGACAACAGAGGCCTCCTCAGTGGCTTGGTACCACCTGAAACACTGAGACACTGGCACAACATAGGAAAGTGGAGACAGAAGGGGCTGAGCTTGATTTTTCCCTCTGGTTGGATGGAGACTTAATCAAAACTAAAATTTTTAAGTAAAATATGGGGAATTTTTTGCATACCTGAATATGAGCTCTAATCTTTGCTACACAATTATGCCATCACAGGTCTTGGAAATATAGGAAATCAAGACCTATTTTGCTATTTTCTGGATTTTTCCAATCATTTCTCAAAGGATAGAAAGCATTCCATGATCTTTTGGTTTAAAATGCCCACTTAGGTTTGTCAGTGAATGACTGGAATCTCTTACCTGGAAGTTCTAGAGCTGACTTGATAACTCCAGGGCATTGAAACACAGAGAATATCTCATGTTAGCAACCAGAAGACAAGATTAACAATGTCATCTGCCTCCCTTTACATTCTCTTCGCACCCTGGTTTCAAAGACTCACTAAGTTGGCCTCACAGAAAAGAAGAAACTGAGCAGTACAGTAGCATGAAATGAGAGGAATAAGTCTCAAGGATAACTTTTAAGTATATAATCAGGTACTTGAACTTAATGGCAAGTACAATTAAAGGATTTAGAAAGGGATTCTGATATATTTAAAGTGAAAGAAGAAAGATCTTTACTGCAGCATACGGACTGTTCGGGAGAAATGTGCAGGCATTTGGACTGGTGAGAAAGACTCTAAACAAGTGCTGACACCACCTGATGTTAATGCTTTGCAAAATAAATTAGCAGGAAGAAAGAAAAAGAGAGGGAGGAAAGAAGGGAGGGAGAAATGGAGAAACAGGAAGGGAGGAAAGAGTGGCGGTGGGAAAGATGGAATGACAGGAATGTTACCTCAAGAAAGTACTTGAGTTGTGATGCCTGGTTTTTCAGGTAAAATGAAAGAGCCTGCAAATACGGGACCTGAAGAACATTTGGAAAAAATACCTTTCTGAGATAGAAAGGATAACCAAAAGTGAAGTTTTTAGAAGATAATAAATTAATTAAATTAGAAATAATGACTGCCCACTCATTAGGAAAATTTCTAGAGCCAAGAAGATTTGGAGAATTATGGAAGAGAGATCAGATCTACAGTGTCTGGGTGTCTGTCCTTATAGATTTCATCCCCTACACATGTATATCCCCAGGGCTGAGGAAAGAGTGGGCAGAGGGGTGGGGCAGGAGACAATTCAGATGCCTCTTGAAGACTCTAAGTCTTGGTTAAAATATTAATTCATTAGTAAGGCTTTTCCTAATTTCTCCAGCCCAGCTATATGCATCCTCCCACTGTCAGCCTGGGGCTCCTTAGAGCATCCACAGAACTTTGTGCTGGCCTCTCTGTTCAGCATTAGTGAAGAAGGGCAGGCTATTACTGTAGGAGTTCTTCCTCACCCACCAGTGAGAGCTTGGGCACAGGAGACCCATCTCATTCTTCTCTGAATCCTCAGGAGTCAGTCAGTCATAAAATATTTATGTAACATCTACTATGTGCTAGACCCTATGCTAGACACTGGAGATGGAATGGTAAGCAAGAGCAACAAGGTCTCCAGCCTCCTGGAGATTACATTCTATCAGAGATAACCAAAAAAAAAGAAAAAGAAAGGAAAAAAAAAAAAAAACTTTCCAATTGCAATAATTTCTGTAATGGAAAGAAACAGAAATAAGGAATAGTAGAGGAGGGCCTTCTAGGTCAGATAACCAAGGCAAGTCTTTCTAAGAGGGGACAATCCAGCTGAGACTTGGAGAGAAGCCAACCATGCAAAAAGTGTGTGGGGAGGATCCTGTAGTACAAGTAGCTTTTCTCCCTAATGCCAGGATCTCTATCCTTAATAATTTAGTCTTTCTTCTTGACATTGGGTTTCTGATTCTGATAAGAGCATAAACAAGATATGTATGTCCAGATAGTTCCCAAAACTAAGGGAGATGGTGAGATGCACCAGTTAAGCATGTATAAAGAAAAAGTTTTTCAAATAATAAAGAGCCTAGAATAGCCAGGGTATTTGTATGTGTTTATATATTTGGGGGAAACTTATTTACAGGTCAGGAAAAAAAAACATGATTGAAAATACCTCTCAGAAATCCCATACATTTTCCATTAGAAGTAATTCACTTTGTATATTCTCAAACAATTATGTGACTCTAAGCTATCAAACTTTGTAAAAAAAAATTAAGAATTTTGAGATCTTAAAGGTTGTGCTCCACTTCCCAATCAAACATGCCATGTATTTAAGGACACAAGATAATAAACAATAGTTATTGAATTTAAAAGCACTTTATTCTTTACTGGCATTATACTTGTTAAAAACTTCACTGTAAAGGATCTGAATTTTTTAACATTAGCTTTACCTCATTACCATAAAACCATGATATTTTAAAGGCAATTGAGAGTACAATTAACGTTAAGAAAAAGATGTCATCGTTTTCTGATTGATTATCTCAGCTTTCAAGGGCCAGTCATCCAGAACCAGTGTTTCTAATAAAATAAATTTTTCAGAAATGGGATCTGATCTATATTTTCTTGGCTCTCTGAGTACAAAATTGACTTTGTGGGATGCATGCCTAATGAGTCATCCTTGTTTTTCATGAAAAACATGATTTTCCAGTACTGTAGCATTTTGCTCTTCACTGATGCATTTGCATAAAATGAATATATTATAACTTGGATGTTGTGATTTAGTTAGCTTAATTATGACAGTCACACTGATGTGCTGGTAATTTCATGAATCTGGAATGTGCCTGAATTTTTTTTAAGGGTCTTACAAAAAAAAATTTTTTTTTAATCTCTGTAGACTGAAACTTTCTTAACCATATTTGATTATGTGAAGACTCTGAGCCTTGGGTTTGGCATATGCCTACCACCAATACAAAAAATAAAAAAGCACGAGGTCTCACTTCAGCAGCAGAAGCTGCCATGGACAAGAATACGGAGCAGCACACGGAGGAACAACATGAACTAATTAAATGTGTTGTTGTGTTACTCTTATCATTGAATTTAGTTTAATATTTATTAATTTGTTTTCATTTGGGCAAGCTTCAAATTACCCATTGCTATTGAGCCAAAATCTGACTCATACAGACCCAACAGGGAGAGCAGAACTGCCCCACAGGATTTCCAAGTCTGTGATCTTTACAGAAGCAGGCTGTCACATCTTTCTCTCATAGAGCGGCTGCTGGGTTTGAACCACAGACCTTTTCTTTAGGAGCCAAGCGCTTAACGACTGTACCAGTTCCTTCAAGCTTCAAATTAGTAGTCACCAACTTACAATTTCAGCATTATTATACCATACATGTACAAAAGCACTTACAAAATAACCGGTTGCTATCCAGTCAACTCTGACTCACGGCTACCCCATGCGTGTCAGAGTAGAACTGTGCTCCATTGGGTTTTCAATGGCTGATTTTTTGGAAATAGACTGCCAGGCCTTTCTTCCAAGGCACCTCTGGGTGGACTTGAACCTTTAAACTTTTGGTTAATAGCTGAGCACATTAACCATTTCCACCACCCAGGCACTGCACTTCCAAAATAAGAAGCAAATAAGAAGCAGCTGTTGCCCTGTTATTAATATTGTCAATATACTAAGTATCCCCAGAAGACCCACTTGCCTCCAGGCCTACACTAACTCACTTATTCATCCAATTTGCATTTCTTGTATGTTCTAGGCATTGTCCTAGTGACTGAAGATGTAACAAAGAATAAGGGACCCAAGACACCTGCTCTCATGCCTCTTATATTTTAGTGGAAAAAAATTTTTTTTTAATTAACAAACTGTTTAGACAATAACAAAAGCAAGGATGGCAAGACTCTGTCTCACATACTTTGGACATGTTATCATGAGGAATCAGTCCCTGGAGAAAGACATCATGCTTGGTAAAGTAGAGAGTCAGCGAAAAAGAGGAAGACCCTCAATAAGATGGATTGACACAGTGGCTGCAACAATGGGCTCAAGCATAACAATGATTGTGAAGATGGTGCAGGACCCGGCTGTGTTCCGTTCTGCTGTACATATAGGGTCTCTATGAGTTGGAACTGACTCAACAGCACCTAACAACAGCAACGACGCTTTTATAAATTCTATGAAGTAAATACCTGTTGCCATCGACTCGACCGCACAGGGTTGGGATGAAGGAAATAACTGGAATGCTGGAGCCTAAAGGTGAGAAGATCATCAAATTTAGGAAGGTGATGTAAAGGCTCCCATGAAAAGATGGCATTTAAGCTTGGCTGAAATAAGAAGCAACAGCAACAGGTAAGACCCTGGAAAGAGCACTACAGGCAGAGGGAGCAGTCAGCACCACAGCCCTGTGGCTGGAAAGAGCTTGCGTGTTCAAAGAATTTACAGCAGACCAGGGTGACAATGATGTGGGAATGAGGAGAGAGTGGCGGGAGACTGATGGGTGAGTAGAACCAGGGCATGCTGGGCCTTTTAGGTCACAGTCGAAAGTTTGGATTTTATTAAAATTTTAAGCAAAGTAATGATGTGACCTGGTTTAGTTTAAAAAAGAAAATTCTAGATGCTCTGAAGAGGATAAATTGGATTAGGTTCTTAGTGGTGGACAGACACGAAAACCTACATGTTTTCATAGAGTTCAGTTCTAAGAAGTATAAAGGTACTAACTAGGAGTTCAGAAAATTAGGAATAAATGCAAGCTTGGAATTTTTCCCTAAAGATAATTTATTTTGCATTTTGTGTCCTAGGATAAACGTAGAGCAAATGGGTATTAAAATTAAAAGTTTCTTAGACCATTTTAAACCAAATGCAATTATAAACTATTCCAGTTATATCCAGGAACGCTAGTTGACATGTGTTAACTCAACTAATTCTTGATGCTGATGGAGCTCTGGCAGAGCACTGAGGGACCTGACAGACACATGATTTTGCTTTGCCAGAGATTCAGGCAACTCTCTGCTTCCAGTCTCTGCTTACTCCCTCCACTAACCTAGCCCATGAAAAATGAAAGAGCAGGCATTTTTACCACAACGGATCTATACAACTTATACAAAATTTGGGAACTATAGACAGCCAACTAGAATCAAAACTGTGGTGCACCCTGCCTAATGGTGCCCTCCCCAGTCCCACTCATCATGATTTGCAACAGGTAAGATTTTCCCTTCTGACACTGACTTCTAAAATTTAGATCTGAACTTGACCATCCTAATTTCTCTAGTTGGAACGATAAGCTGCAATTGCATGTAACAAGCGTATAATGAACATTCAATGCTTAAGTGAATGAATAAGTAAATCAAATAATATAATCCTTCAGATATTGTGAATAGGAAGATCCATCCTCTACAATTAGGAATTATGAACCAACATATAAATCAGGTTAGCCTTTTATAGAAGTAACCCTCTCCAAAAAGGTTTTTTTTTTTTAATAATTTTTATTGAGCTTTAAGTGAATGTTTACAAATCAAGTCAGTCTGTCACGTATAAGCTTATATACACACACCTTACCCCATACTCCCACTTACTCTCCCCCTAATGAGTCAGCCCTTCCGGTCTCTCCTTTCATAACAATTTTGCCAGTTTCTAACCCTCTCTACCCTCCCATCTCCCCTCCAGACAGGAGATTCCAACACACTCTCAAGTGTCCACTTGATACAAGTAGCTCACTCTTCATCAACATCTCTCTCCAACCCATTGTCCAGTCCCTTCCATGTCTGATGAGTTGTCTTCGGGAATGGTTCCTGTCCTGGGCCAACAGAAGGTTTGGGGACCGGGATTCCTCTAGTCCCAGTCAGACCATTAAGTCTGGTCTTTTTATGAGAATTTGGGGTCTGCATCCCACTGATCTCCTGCTCCCTCAGGGGTTCTCTGTTGTGCTCCCTGTCAGGGCAGTCATCAGTTGTGGCCGGATACCATCTAGTTCTTCTGGTCTCAGGATGATGTAAGTCTCTGGTTCATGTGGCCCTTTCTGTCTCTTGGGCTCATAGTTGTCGTGTGACCTTGATGTTCTTCATTCTCCTTTGATCCAGCTGGGTTGAGACCCATTGATGCATCTTAGATGGCCGCTTGTTAGCATTTAAGACCCCAGATGCCACATTTCAAAGTAGGATGCAGAATGTTTTCATAATAGTATTATTTTGCCAATTGACTTAGAAGTCCCCTTAAGCCATACTCCCCAAACCCCCGCCCTTGCTTCGCTGACCTTTGAAGCATTCATTTTATCTCGGAAACTTCTTTGCTTTTGGTCCAGTCCATTTGAGCTGACCTTCTGTGTATTGAGTATTGTCCTTCCCTTCACCTAAAGTAGTTCTTATCTACTAACTAATCAGTAAAAAACCATCACCCACCCTCTCTCCCTCCCCTCCTCGTAACCACAAAAGTATGTGTTCTTCTCAGTTTATACTATTTCTCAAGATCTTATAATAGTGGTCTTATACAATATTTGTCCTTTTGCCTCTGACTAATTTCGCTCAGCATAATGCCTTCCAGGTTCCTCCATGTTATGAAATGTTTCACAGATTCGTCACTGTTCTTTATCGATGCGTAGTATTCCATTGTGTGAATATACCACAATTTATTTACCCATTCATCCGTTGATGGACATCTTGGTTGCTTCCAGCTTTTTGCTATTGTAAACAGAGCTGCAATAAACATGGGTGTGCATATATCTGTTTGTGTGAAGGCTCTTATTTCTCTAGGGTATATTCCAAGGAGTGGGATTTCTGGGTTGTATGGTAGTTCTATTTCTAACTGTTTAAGACAACGCCAGATAGATTTCCAAAGTGGTTGTACCATTTTACATTCCCACCAGCAGTGTATGAGAGTTCCAATCTCTCCGCAGCCTCTCCAACATTTATTATTTTGTGTTTTTTGGATTAATGCCAGCCTTGTTGGAGTGAGATGGAATCTCATCGTAGTTTTAATTTGCATTTCTCTAATGGCTAATGATCCAGAGCATTTTCTCATGTATCTGTTAGCTGCCTGAATATCTTCTTTAGTGAAGTGTGTGTTCATATCCTTTGCCCACTTCTTGATTGGGTTGTTTGTCTTTTTGTGGTTGAGTTTTGACAGAATCATATAGATTTTAGAGATCAGGCACTGGTCGGAGATGTCATAGCTGAAAATTCTTTCCCAGTCTGTAGGTGGTCTTTTTACTCTTTTGGTGAAGCCTTTAGGTGAGCATAGGTGTTTGATTTTTAGGAGCTCCCAGTTATCTGGTTTCTCTTTGTCATTTTTGGTAATATTTTGTATTCTGTTTATGCCTTGTATTAGGGCTCCTAACGTTGTCCCTATTTTTTCTTCCATGATCTTTATCGTTTTAGTCTTTATGTTTAGGTCTTTGATCCACTTGGAGTTAGTTTTTGTGCTTGGTGTGAGGTATGGGTCCTGTTTCATTTTTTGGCAAATGGATATCCAGTTATGCCAGCACCATTTGTTAAAAAGACTATCTTTTCCCCAATTAACTGACACTGGGCCTTTGTCAAATATCAGCTGCTCATATGTGGATGGATTTATATCTGGGTTCTCAATTCTGTTCCACTGGTCTATGTGTCTGTTGTTGTACCAGTACCAGGCTGTTTTGACTACTGTGCCTGTATAATAGGTTCTGAAATCAGGTAGAGTGAGGCCTCCCACTTTCTTCTTCTTTTTCAGTAATGCTTTTCTTATCTGGGGCTTCTTTCCCTTCCATATGAAGTTGGTGATTTGTTTCTCTATCACCTTAAAAAATGACATTGGAATTTGGATCGGAAGTGCATTGTATGTACAGATGGCTTTTGGTAGAATAGACATTTTTACTATGTTAAGTCTTCCTATCCATGAGCAAGGTATGTTTTTCCACTTAAGTATGTCCTTTTTAATTTCTTGTAGTAGAGCTTTGTAGTTTTCTTTGTATAGGTCTTTTACATCTTTGGTAAGATTTATTCCTAAGTATTTTATCTTCTTGGGGGCTACTGTGAATGGTATTGATTTGGTTATTTCCTCTTCGGTGTTCTTTTTGTTGATGTAGAGGAATCCAAGTGATTTTTGTATGTTTATCTTATAACCTGAGACTCTGCCAAACTCTTCTATTAGTTTCAGTAGTTTTCTGGAGGATTCGTTGGGGTTTTCTGTGTATAAGATCATGTCATCTGCAAATAGAGATAATTTTACTTCCTCTTTGCCAATCCGGAAGCCCTTTATTTCTTTGTCTAGCCTAATTGCTCTGGCTAGGACTTCTAGCACAATGTTGAATAAGAGCGGTGATAAAGGGCATCCTTGTCTGGTTCCCGTTCTCAAGGGAAATGCTTTCAGGTTCTCTCCATTTACAGTGATGTTGGCTGTTGGCTTTGCATAGATGCCCTTTATTATGTTGAGGAATTTTCCTTCAATTCCTATTTTGGTGAGAGTTTTTATCATAAATGGGTGTTGGACTTTGTCAAATGCCTTTTCTGCATCAATTGATAAGATCATGTGGTTTTTGTCTTTTGTTTTATTTATATGGTGGATTACATTAATGGTTTTTCTAATATTACACAAGCCTTGCATACCTGGTATAAATCCCACTTGGTCGTGGTGAATTATTTTTTTGATATGTTGTTGAATTCTATTGGCTAGAATTTTGTTGAAGATTTTTGCATCTATGTTCATGAGGGATATAGGTCTGTAATTTTCTTTTTTTGTGATTTCTTTACCTGGTTTTGGTATCAGGGAGATGGTGGCTTCATAGAATGAGTTAGGTAGTATTCCGTCATTTTCTATGCTTTGAAATACCTTTAGTAGTAGTGGTGTTAACTGTTCTCTGAAAGTTTGGTAGAACTCTGCAGTGAAGCCGTCCGGGCCAGGGCTTTTTTTTGTTGGGAGTTTTTTGATTATCGTTTCAATCTCTTTTTTTGTTATGGGTCTATTTAGCTGTTCTACTTCTGAATATGTTAGTTTAGGTAGGTAGTGTTTTTCCAGGAATTCATCCATTCCTTCTAGGTTTGCAAATTTGTTAGAGTATAATTTTTCGTAATAATCTGATATGATTCTTTTAATTTCAGTTGGGTCTGTTGTGATGTGGCCCTTCTCGTTTCTTATTCGGGTTATTTGTTTCCTTTCCTGTATTTCTTTAGTCATTCTAGCCAATGGTTTATCAATTTTGTTAATTTTTTCAAAGAACCAGCTTTTGGCTTTGTTAATTCTTTCAATTGTTTTTCTGTTCTCTAATTCATTTAGTTCAGCTCTAATTTTTATTATTTGTTTTCTTCTGCTGCCTGATGGATTCTTTTGTTGCTCACTTTCTATTTGTTCAAGTTGTAGGGACAGTTCTCTGATTTTGGCTCTTTCTTCTTTTTGTATGTGTGCGTTTATCGATATAAATTGGCCTCTCAGCACTGCTTTTGCTGTGTCCCAGAGGTTTTGATAGGAAGTATTTTCATTCTCGTTGCATTCTATGAATTTCCTTATTCCCTCCTTGATGTCTTCTATAACTCAGTCTTTTTTCAGGAGGGTATTGTTCATTTTCCATGTATTTGATTTCTTTTCCCTATTTTTTCTGTTATTGATTTCTACTTTTATTGTCTTGTGGTCTGAGAAGATGCTTTGTAATATTTCGATGTTTTGGACTCTGCAAAGATTTGTTTTATGACCTAATATGTGGTGTATTCTAGAGAATGTTCCACGTGCGCTAGAAAAAAAAGTATACTTTGCAGCAGTTGGGTGGAGAGTTCTGTATAAGTCAATGAGGTCAAGTTGGTTGATTGTTGTAATTAGGTCTTCCGTGTCTCTATTGAGCTTCTTACTGGATGTCCTGTCCTTCTCTGAAAGTGGTGTGTTGAAGTCTCCTACTATAATTGTGGAGGTGTCTATCTCACTTTTCAGTTCTGTTAAAATTTGATTTATGTATCTTGCAGCCCTGTCATTGGGTGCATAAATATTGAATATGGTTATATCTTCCTGGTCTATTGTCCCTTTTATCACTATGTAGTGTCCTTCTTT
Source organism: Loxodonta africana (assembly GCF_030014295.1). NCBI lineage: Eukaryota > Metazoa > Chordata > Mammalia > Proboscidea > Elephantidae > Loxodonta > Loxodonta africana. Next base: position 36,168,774 of record NC_087349.1, read on the forward strand.
ATCCTTTGTGGTGGATTTAAGTCTAAAGTCTATTTTGTCAGAAATTAATATTGCTACTCCTCTTCTTTTTTGCTTATTGTTTGCTTGATATATTTTTTTCTATCCTTTGAGTTTTAGTTTTTTTGCATCTCTATGTCTAAGGTGTGTCTCTTGTAGGCAGCATATAGATGGATCGTGTTTCTTTATCCAGTCTAAGACTCTCTGTCTCTTTATTGGTGCATTTAGTCCATTTACCTTCAGCGTAATTATAGATAAATAAGTGTTTAGTGTTGTCATTTTGATGCCTTTTTATGTGTGTTGTTGACAATTTCATTTTTCCACTTACTTTTTTGTGCTGAGACATTTTGCTTTGTAAATTGTGATATCCTCATTTTCATTGTATTTGACTTTATGTTTGTTGAGTCGTTACGTTTTTCTCGGCTTTTATTTTGAGTTATGGAGTTGTTATACCTCTTTGTGGTTACCTTAATATTTACCCCTATTTTTCTGAGTAGAAACCTAGCTTGTATTGTCCTATATCGCCTTGTATCCCTCTCCATATGGCAGTTCTATGCCACCTGTATTTAGTCCCTCTTTTTGATTATTGTGATCTTTTACGTATTGACTTCAATGATTCCCTGTTATGAGCTTTTATTTTCTTTTAATTAATCTTAATTTGTTTTTGTGATTTCCCTATTTGAGTTGATATCAGGATGTTCTGTTTTGTGACCTTGTGTTGTGCTGGTATCTGATATTATTGGTTTTCTGACCAAACAATTTCCTTTAGTATTTCTTGTAGCTTTGGTTTGGTTTTTGCAAATTCTCTAAGCTTGGGTTTTTCTGTAAATATTTTAATTTCGCCTTCATATTTCAGAGAGAGTTTTGCTGGATATATGATCCTTGGCTGGCAGTTTTCCTCCTTCAGCGCTCTGTATATGTCATCCCATTGCCTTCTCGCCTGCATTGTTTCTGCTGAGTAGTCTGAACTTATTCTTATTGATTCTCCCTTGAAGGAGACCTTTCTTTTATCCCTGGCTGCTTTTAAAATGTTCTCTTTATCTTTGGTTTTGGCAAGTTTGATGATAATATGTCTTGGTGTTTTTCTTTTTGGATCAATCTTAAATGGGGTTCGATGAGCATCTTGGATAGATATCCTTTCGTCTTTCATGATGTCAGGGAAATTTTCTGTCAGCAGATCTTCAACTATTTTCTCTGTGTTTTCTGTCCCCCCTCCCTGTTCTGGGACTTCAATCACCCGCAAGTTATCCTTCTTGATAGAGTCCCACATGATTCTTAGGGTTTCTTCATTTTTTTTAATTCTTTTATCTGATTTTTTTTCAGGTATTTTGGTGTTAATTCCCTGGTCCTCCAGATATCCCAATCTGCATTCTAATTGCTCGAGTCTGCTCCTCTGACTTCCTATTGCATTGTCTAATTCTGTAATTTTATTGTTAATCTTTTGGATTTCTGCATGCTGTCTCTCTATGGATTCTTGCAACTTACTAATTTTTCCACTATGTTCTTGAATAATCTTTTTGAGTTCTTCAACTGTTTTATCAGTGTGTTCCTTGGCTTTTTCTGCGGTTTGCCTTATTTCATTTCTGAGGTCATCCCTGATGTCTTGAAGCATTCTGTAAATTAGTTTTTTATATTCTGTACCTGATAATTCCAGGATTGTATCTTCATTTGGGAAAGATTTTGTTTCTTTTGTTTGGGGGGTTGTAGAAGCAGTCATGGTCTGCTTCTTTATGTGGTTTGATGTCGACTGCTGTCTCTGAGCCATCACTAAGATATAAAAAAAAGATAGAGTAGTGGTTTATTCTATAATTGCTCACTGAGTCTTATCTTGTTTTGTTTTCATTCAATAAACGTGGATGGGCTACTAGATTGTGCTGTCTTGTTTGTTGTAGCCCTTGACTTACTTATGACCTATTACCAGCTGGTTTGGGCTGTTGCCAGATATATATGCCTGAGTCTATTCACTATTCTTGAGTAGAATCTGATTTTGGGTCATCAAGTGTGTGCTGCACCCTAACACCTATCCACCTCGAGAAGTAGTGGTGATAGTTGTGTGCACCAGGTTCTATTAGCAGCTGGGGTTCACACTCCAGGGGGGTAGGATGCTGACAGGCTTCCCCTAAGTGTCAGTGAGGTAGGTGTGTCTCTATTCCTATAGCACCTTGGTGGGAGGGCACTGCAGCTGTACCTTAGGCCTCCAATGTAAGTACCTCTACTGATTGGTAGGTGTCACCCTCCTTAGACCCCTAAGGCAAGAGGCTAGGTGGTCTAGGGGGAGCTTCAGCCCTCAGGTCCCTGTTGTGGGTCAGTTAGGACTCTGTTGAATAAGCAGAGATATCAGACCTGGGAAACTTGTTTTTCCAGTAAATCCGCTAAAAAAAAAATGCAGTCAGATCCCTATCAGAACTGCTTTTGGATTATAACCTCCACCTTGTTCCCTGTAAGGATGAAAGCCCAAGATTTGGATCATATGTGCTTGGATGGAGCTGGTTCTGTGTTTTTAGTCCAATTAGGGAAGAATTTTTGGTCTCTGGGTTTTTTGTGGTTGCTTTTCTCAGGCCGGAAGAATGCGTTAGGAAAAGACCAAAACAAAAAGGGAAAAGCAAAGCCACTGCAGAGCCGGAGCCATTCTCCCTCTGGCTCAGGAAATTCCAATGTTAATGAAGCCGCCTGGGAAGGGGAGGGGGGGATTCAGAAAAACAGGAGAGTAGCACCCCAGAACACAGCCAAAGTTGCTTATCTTGCTTGGGATGACTATTTTATCTGTCGCCTATGTGTGTTCGCTGTGTGGAGATGGCCCCCAAGGGTCTGGCCCGCTAAAGCCGCAGTCAGATCCTCTGCTGCCAGTCCAAAGCCCAGCGTCAAGGTTCCCCTGCTGGGATGCTGCACTCCCAGCTTCAAAACCAGTCACTGCCTCCCGGGGACTTCTCGTCCCACCAGACGCGTCACCGCGCCACCCTCGTGGACCGGTTGGGCCCCCTCCCGGGGTTAGTTTAGGGGAGTAGGGCTGCGCCCCTTGTTTGTGCCGTGAGTAGATGCCATGTTCGGCTCCTCTGCTCTCAGTCCAAAGCCCGGCGCCAAGGTTCCCCTGCTGGGACGCTGCACCCCCAGCTCCAAAACCAGTCACTGCCTCCCGGGGACTTCTCCCACCAGCTGCGTCGCCACACCGCCCGCGCGGACCGGCTGGGCCCCCTCCCGGGGTCAGTTCGGGGGGTAGGGCTGCGCCCCTTGTTTGCACCATCACAAGATTTTGTGTTCAGCTCTCCTGGGCCCAGTCCTAAGCCCGGCGCCAAGGTCACCTGACTGGGATGCTGGCTCCAGGCTCCGAAAACAGTCGCTGCTTCCCCGTATTTGTTCGTTCTCCGTCTCTGTCATTCAGGTCAACTCTTTAAATCTGTGTTTGTTGTTCAGGGTTCGTAGATTGTTATGTATGTGATTGATTCACTTGTTTTTCCGAGTCTTTGTTGCAAGAGGGACCCGAGGTAGTGTCTACCTAGTCAGCCATCTTGGCCCCGCCTCCTCCAAAAATGTTTTAACTCATTTAATAAATATTTATTGTCTACTGCAAGGGTCAACAAACTTGTTTCTGTACAGGGTCAGATAGTAATATTTGGACTTGGCAGGCCGTATAGTGTCCATTGCAGCTACTCAACTCTGCCATAAAAGAAGGTGTGTGGGTATGTTCCATTAAAACTTCACACATGGATACTGAAATTTGAACTTCATATAAAATTCACATGTCATGAAATATCCTTCTTTTGATTTTTTTCTAACTATTTAAAAGCATAAAAACTATTCTTATCTCATGGGCTGTACAAAGCAGACATCCTGCTGGATTGGCCCATGGGTCGTATTTTGCTGACTCCTGGTCTTCTGCACATCAGGCATTAGAGACAGCAGAGTGAGAGGGTTTTATAAAAGAGTTGATAATAAAACTAAGGTATCCACCAAATTCAATTTACATGACTAAAGATTAAAGTTAAGAAGACCAGTCTGATGTAATCTTGAAAACTGTGGATTAAATATTCCTAGCATGAGGACACTGTTACAAAAAGTATCCCTTCTTTTTAGAGAAGAATGATACAGAGTTAAGCAAAACTAGTCTCCAGGCAGTTCCACTCCATGAATGAAACATCCCACAATCTATCCAACTCATTTGGTTCTAACATCATGCTCATTAGGAAACTTTCTGATTTCCAATTCAGTTTCCCAGGTATTTTGATATAGCGAAGGTAATGCTCTAAATAGCAGATATAATTATTTCTACCATTGGAAATGAAGATTCCCTACCATGAATTAATGAACTCTTAAGCTTGGATAGTTTCAATCAGCTCCCCAGAGTCTGATACATAAAATAACTTCGTGAACCTGGAAAACTACACACCAGATCCTGGCCCCTTGCTGAGCCCACCAAGGTAGAGGCTTCGCTGGAGGCCCAGCCTACGCACCAGGCACACAGCTCTAACTGCCAAGTTCTCAGTCAAGCATTATGTTTCCTTCCTGCAAAGCTTTCTCTTAAGTGTTTTATGAATCTATTTATATTTATTTTTTATTTTATCTGTGAATATTTCAGTATATATCTCTGTAGGATAAGGACTCTTCTTAAACACAGCCACAATATTGTTGCTATACTTAAATTAACAATAATTCCATAATATCAACTGAAAATGGTAGTAGTAGTGTCACACCTCACCTAACTTCATGGGGAATAATAAGAATCACCATCAGCACAAAGCTGATGGTGGTGATGTGGGGTCAGACATACCTTCACTCTCCAATCTTTTTACCAATTCTCAGCCATCCCTCCCTCGGCACTCTCTACTTCTCTTCTGGGCTCAATAATTTGTTGCAATGGCCACATTTTACTTGGATCCACAATCAACAGCCATGGAAGCAGCAACCAAAAAATCAAAAGACGCATTGCATTGGGTAAATCTGCTGCAAAGGACGTCTTTAAAGTATTGAAGAGCAAAGATTTCACCCTGAAGACTAAGGTGGGCCTGACCCAAGCCATGGTATTTTCAATTGCATCATATGCATGTGAAAGCTGGACAATGAATAAGGAAGACTGAAGAAGAATTGATGCCTTTGAATTGTGGTGTTGGTGAAGAATATTGAATATACCATGGACTGCCAAAAGAACAAACAAATCTGTCTTAGAAGAAGTACAACCAGAATGCTCCTTAGAGGCAAGGATGGCAAGACTATGTCTTACATACTTTGGACATGCTGTCAGGAGGAATCATTCCCTGGAGAAGGACATCATGCTTGGCAGAGTACAGGGTCAGCGGAAAAGAGGAAGACCCTCAACGAGGTGGATTGACATAGTGGCTGCAACAATGAGCTCAAGCATAACAACGATGGTAAGGATGGCTCAGAACCGGGTAGTGTTTTGTTCTGTTGCGCATAGGGTTGCTATGAGTCGGAACCGACTCGACGGCACCTAACAACAACAATGGCCACACAGAACTCACAGACCACACTTAGAGTTAAGTAGTCTATTAAGGAAGTAACAGAGTGCAACTCAGCTACAACTCAGGGCCAGGATCAGGAAGCATGTAGGCAAAGTCTGGAAGGCTTCCCTGAAGTGGAAATCACATCCTTCCCTTCTTCAGTGCAGGATAACTCTCTCAGCTCCTCTTGGTCAGTCAAGCAAGCAGCCCCTTCTCTCTGTTCTACACGCCTCTTCTCAGCCATGCAAGCCTCTTCTTAACCCCCTGAGCACAAGCTTGTCTCTGCCCCCTCAGGACAGGCCCTTCTGCCTTTGGTCTCCCTGCCATCAGCCTCTCCAGTACTAACTGACCCAGGTCATAGCCGGTGTAGCAGCTTTTCAGCTCTGTTAGCTGCATTGGAAACCCTGGTGGTGTAGTGGTTAAGTGCTACAGCAGCAGTTTGAATCTTCCAGGTGCTCCTTGGAAACTCTATAGGGCAGTTCTACTCTGTCCTATAGGATTGCTATGAGTCAGAATCGACTCGATGGCCCTGGGTTTGGTTTGGGTTTTGGTTTAGCTGCATTCCTAACAGCAGGTTTCTGCCGTCATCACCAACTCTCCCATAGGGTCCATTCTGGGCCTCTTGCCCGTGACCCACATTACAGCTCTTTTAGAAGGTTCCTCACTTCCTCTGTCTGCTTCTTCTCTCTTCTTGCCTCTTTTGCTTTTTTTCCTTTCTTCTTCTTTTCCTTTCTGCTTCTTCTGTGGGGTTGGCTGCATATGTAAGCAAACTTCTGGTTAATTTTAAGTCATGGCCCTCCCACCAGAGCCACAAACTACAGACCAATCTCATCTTAATAGACCACAGTCACTTCTTTTGCATAAGCATATTGACCAATCCCACCAAGGTATGTAAAACAGACCAATCTCAGGGCAGGCGGCAGCCCAGGGCCAGACAAAAAATATCAAACCATCAAGTTGTTTACAGCTTGCCAGGGAAATATCAATCAACCAACACAAAAGTAATAAAACTTCTGGGGTAGAAAATTAGAGAAACGGTAACTCCTCGGGGCTTAGGGGAAAAATCTCTCAAGATGTTTTTCTGAAGAATCAAGGCAAAGGCCACATAAAGGAACTCACCTCACCACATCAACCAATACAGTTAGTGTTCAAATTTCACTGTCTCATAAATGTTTTAAATTTAAAGTTTTCCATTTTATTTATATTTTTACATTAACCTATACATTTCTTTTTATTATTCTATACCTATTTACAGGAAGCATGTACAAAATGGAATAGTACAAAATAAAGCTGCAGTACAAAAATAGAGCTTTTTAAATTTTACTTAAAGCTCTCCTTTCGAGACTCAGGAAAAGCCTCTTTTAATAGTAATCAGAGCACTGTTCTGGGAATCAAGAGATTGGGTTTGGGGTCTTTCTCTGTTCTAATATATGATGTTAGGGAAGTTATAAACCATCTCCGGACACATTTCTTTTCCCTGGGAAACGAAGAGGCTGAGTAGATGCCCTCCAAATTCCCTTTCCAAAACAAAATTCTATAGTAGGATTCCATAATTCCATAAGGATACTTTGTACCCTTTATAATTGTTTAGACAGCCTGCACCCTTCTTAATTCTAGAACTTTGTCTATTGAAGAATGATATTTGTGATATCACTCTTAAATGGAAACAGTCACATTCATCTGACAATTTAGGTAATTCACACAGATTGCCTATCTTTTCCAATTTACTAATGATTCCTACTAATCCTTTGTTTAGACAGCCTAGAAAGATGTAACCAATCCAAAACATCCAGAGTTAATGATTGAAATAATTGTTTCTTTTCCTTAAAACTCAAGAACCTTTAAACATAAAATTTTAAAAAATGATAATGTTAGACAATATTCATATTTAAGGCCTTCCCTGTTTTGAACAGGACAACAGCAGCCAATTGTATAAAACAAGAACGAGGTATATGATCCAGCATTATACCTAACTTTGTGCTTCCTGTATGTATACTTAAGGGACGTTTCTCTCTTGTAGTTTAATGTTCTTCTCTATCACCTTCTGCTTAGAAGGTAAAGAAATATCTCTTTTAAATATAAAGGTCAATTGTAACCCAAAGGCTTCAAAAAATCAATGTTCCAGTGGTAATTAAAGGTTACGATTTAGAGGAAGACTCACAATATAATAAGTTAAAATCCAATAATGAAGACTTGAAAAGTGGTCTAGATAATCAAAGCTAACATTTATAAATGTAACTAATGAAAGAACTCTTTCTAAACAGCTTCCTAAAACATTAAAAATCTTATTATAATTTAATGGCGATATAAAGTCTTTAAACCCATTCCAATCACTAATTGAATTACACTTTTATTAAAAAGCAATATGGGCCAACTGTCTATGCCTGTCTTTATGTTTTATTTAGAATTAAGGACATAGGCATCTGATTTTACTGTAAGAGTTGTGTGTATTTTTTCTTGTGTTAACACATTGCCTTAAATATAGAAGAAAACTGCTATAGAAACTTGTCTAAGATATAATTTGGTCAAGGTGCTCCAACACAACCAAGAAGACTAAAATCCAAAAACCGATTGCTGTCGAGTTGATCTTGACTCATAGCAACCCCATAGGACAGAGTAGAACTGCCCCATAGGATTTCCAAGGAGTGGCTGATGGATTCATACTGCTGACTTTTTGGTTAGTAGTCTGAGCTCTTAACCACTAAGCCCCCAGGGCTCCAAGAAGACTAAAGAAACTCTAAAAATTATACATATTTTTGTGGAAAGGATTTTGATTCGCATCTGTTGAAAGTGAGCTGAATGGGAATAGACAGGTCATGCTCTCCATCATCTAGAGAAGAAGTATCATCTTCAGTGATCTGCTGTTGTTGTTGTGTGCCATCAAGTCGATTCCAACTGAGAGTGACCCCATGTGACACAGTAGAACTGCCCCATAGGGTTTTCTTGGCTGTAACCTCTTTTAGTGGTTAAGTGCTATGGCTGCTAACCAAAAGGTCGGCAGTTCGAATCCGCCAGGTGCTCCTTGGATACTGTATGGGGCGGTTCTACTCTGTCCTATAGGATCACTATGAGTCGGAATCCACTCGACGGCACTGCGTGGTTTGAATCTTTACGGGAGCAGATTGCCAGGTCTTTCTCCCACACAGCTGCTGGGTGGGTTTCATCTGCCAACCCTTCAGTTATCAGCCCAGCATTTGCCGCAAAATCTCCAAGATCCAGGTAAAACTTTATGATCACAAAAGTGTGGTAACAAGAGGCAATTTAAGACTAAATGCACAGAGCCAAATGGGGTTCATCAACAAATGAATGTTGTTAGGTGCTGTCAGGTGGCCTCCGACTTGTCGAAATGTTGCCTGGTCTTGTGCCATTTTCACAATTGTTGATATGTTTGAGCCCATTGTTGCAGCAACAAATGAATTAAAAAAAAAAACTAAACCCATTGCTATCGAGTCTATTTTGATAAATAGCGACCTTACTGGACAGAGCAGAACTGCCCCATATGGTTTCCAAGGCTGTAATCTTTATGGAATAAGATTGCCACATCTTTCTTTTATGGAGCAACTGATGGGTTCGAACCACTGACCTTTGAATAGCAACCCTAAAATTTCAGAGCTAATATGGTGGCAGGGCAAGAATTAAGAGTAAATTTGTTCCATCCAACATTTCAGCTTCACAAGCAAATGCAATTTTAACAAAATGATGAAATTAAAAAATGGCTCCAGATTGTCCTTAAGACTGTCCTTAGAGCCATCCAGAAAGAACCAACTTTGTCCACACCAGACTTCTAGCCTCTGGAATATAAGAGAATAAATTTTTGTTTTTTAAGTTGCCAAATTTATGGTACTTTTTTTATAGGAGCCCTAGGAAACTAATACATCTTTTCTGTCCTTTTTTTTACTATTGTGTTTTAGGTAGGAAATGGTCTGTGATTTACACTACACAAAAGCTGCTAAACTTCCATTTCTACATTCTGTGCTTCAGAAATATTATCCTGTTTAAAATCAGCCATTGAAAACCCTATGAAACACAATTTTACTCTGACACACATGGGGTCACCACGAGTCAGAATCAACTTGACAGCAACTGGATTTTTTGCTTTTTTTTTTTTTTTTGTACAAAACACTGGTCTGTCTTCTACATACATTGCTATTTAGGTCTAATCACTACTCTTCAGAAAAATATGTTTAAAAGATCAGCTAAAATAATCAAGAAGATGGATGCACTGCCATATGCAAACGGACTAAAGTGATTAGGGTTCTCAAGTCTGGAAATACTAAGACTTAACAAATATATTAAGTGGTATGAATAATTCATTTACCAAATTCTTAAGTAATCAGTAGTGATCACATGAATTGAAAATAAGAGCTAAGTTTCTGATAGAAAATAGCCAGCACTATTTTCTATAGCATGGAATAAACTTTAAAAATTATCAAGCTAAGCAGCACAGATTGAGATTTTTCTATTTCATAAAAATCTATAATCCTTTCCTATTGCTGTGTGACAAATTATCACAAACTTAGTGGCTTAAAACAATGCACATTGATTAGTTCACAATTCTGAGGGTCTGAAGTCCAGGAGCAGGTTGACTGGGCTCTCTGTCCCAGACTCTCACTGAAGATGTGGGCCAGGTTGCATCCTTATGAGGAGGCTCTAGGGGAGAAACCACTTGCAAGCTCATTCAGGCTGTTGGCACTTCCTTGCAGCTGTAGGACTGCAGTTCTTACCTTCTTGCTGGCTGTAGGCTTGCGGTCACTCTCAGCCAGTAGAAACCATCCACCATTCCCCCCCTCCCCCCTCCACAGCCAGCAACAAAGAATCTTCCCCTCACACTTCCAACTGTTTCCAGGAAGAGCCCAGTTCCTTTTATGGGCTCACATGATCATGCCCACCAGGGATAATCTTTCTATATTAAGAACATTTTAAGGTTTAGAACACAGGTGGCTGGTACAAATGGTTAAGCTCTCCACTATTAGTCAAAAGGTTGGTGGTTCTAACCCACCTAGAGGCACCACAGAATTAAGTCCTGGTGACCTGCTCTTGAATGGTCACAGCCTTGAAAACTCTATGGAGCAGCTCTACTCTGCACACATGGGGTTGTCATGAGTAGGAAGTGACTCAACGGCAACTAACAACAATTATAACAAGGTTTGGGACCTTTATTAAATCTGCAAAGTCCCTTCACAGCAGCAACTAGGTAGTATTTGGTTCAATAACTAGGGGAAGGCATGTTACACCAGGGTGTCAACAAGCTTGAGGTTATCTTAGAATTCTGCCTACCACAAAATTTTATAAACTTTGTGCCTACCACAAAGTTTCATAAAGATGGACTTTTGTAAACATTTCTAATCTTTGAGATTAATATAAAACAATTATACCTTTTTCTAATAACAATATGGCTCTTCGTGCCAGTGTCAGAAACTGGATGTAGATTAAAACACAAGCCTGATTCAGAATGGGAATCCTTTTTATGGTCTGAAATTTCTTTCTACCTTTATTAACTTTATATTTTTTTCTCATTTGCTAACCAGTTTCACCAATAATTGATCTCTCTTCTCTTTCCTTCTTTCCTCCAGATTTAATTAGTAGTCCAACTTGAGTGACTAAAATCTATATAGATGGCCCTTTTTTGTAAATAAGCAAGTTGGGAAGAGATAACTATGAACAGAAATAAGTGTGTAGGGTACCCTTATGAAGTTCCCCAGTGAACTAAAGAAGCAGAATGTAAGGGAAGAAAGATACACAGATACACATGTGCAGAAAACAGACTATCAAATGTCATGCACCAAACAGAGCAATTTCTCCATGGGGCTACAGGACTGAAAACACAGTCTTGAGGCAGTGTTGCCCTGTGGTAAAAGGACCGTCTGTGGGATCACAGGCCCAGGTTCTTATCTGCTTATCCCATTCATGCACTACATGACCTGGGGAAAGTGTTCTGACCTCCTTAAGTCTCAGATCCCTCATTTGTAAAAGGCAGGTGAAAATAGTTTCTAAGCCCAAGGCTACTATAAGGTTTCAATGAAATACTGCACTTAAGGTACTCTGTAGAGTACCTTTACCTGAACATAGTAGATGGTCAATACATTTTCCTATTACTATTATCACTTCTATAGCGTAAATTATGAAAAGTTGATGGATAGCGTGCTGTCTTAGTCATCTAGTGCTGGTATAACAGAAATGCCACAACCGGATGGCTTTAACAAAGATAATTTTATTTCTTCAGAGTAAAATAGGCAAAAAGTTCAAATTCAGGGTGTCAGCTCCAGAGAAAGTCTTTCTCTCTAGCTCTGCTCCCAGTGCCTCTTTCTTGGTGGTATGATGTCCACTGTCTCTCTGCTCCCATCTCTCTTTTTTATCTCAAGAGATTGCCTCAAGACACAATTTAATCTTGTTGGTTGAGTCCTGCCTCACTAACAAAACTACTACCCAACCTCGCTCATTAATATCATAGAGGCAGGATTTACAACATATAGGAAAATCACAGGATACCAGGAATCACGGCCCAGCCAAATTGATACACACATTTTTGGTGGGACATAATTCAATCCATGACACATGCCATCTTTGTACATCCATAAAACTTTGTATGTGTGTCAAACTCCATCATAACTCTTATTCCTATTTATGATCATTTAGTTACCAGGTTTTGACAAAATTAAAATACAGAATGATACTAGAGAAACATCCAAGTGCTGACTTTTTTTTTTAATCTAATGAGATTGATTAGCACTTTTAAAAAAAAAAAAAGTTTAATTTTAATACTTCAAGTAGATCACGACATCTATATTTCCTGGTTCTACTTGTGTAAGATGGATTTGTTACCTTTACTATAAAGTAACATCAACCGAAAATCAAGAGTTCAATTCTTTAGTCTCTTCAATTCCATCTCCTTTAAATCCTCCCTTAAAAAAAAAACAGAAATATTCAGCACAGTTTGGCTTACCAAAAATCACATTCTCTTTTCCTAAGTTCTAATTGGAAAGTCAAAAATTTAATTGAGTAATTTGCCAATGGTGTTTTAGGACCTATCCTGATACACTTTGGTTTGAGTTCAATAGAAATCAAACAAATTATTTTGAAACTTAATTTTTAAATAGTTGCCCTGTAGATAAATTTCCACATGCCATGGTAAGGCCTAAAGCAAAGTTTTGCTGCCAAAAACTCTTGAAGGTAGCTTCATTCGATAGAATCTAGGACACAGAGTACCATTTTGTTCCATATCTTCCCTTTTAATTCAATGTCCACAGCATAAACTCTTAAAAAGGGCAGTTGCTCCTAGAATAGGTTATGCTCTGCAAAGCAAAGCAAAGCAAAAATCAAGTTTTGAGCAGAAGCAGAAGCACAGATATGTAAAACCAGTACTCTAGTTGACCCACTTATTTTAAATAAGAAAAGAGGTTTGATGTTACCAATCCATCTTCTATTAACTTGCATAGCGGAAGAACACTGACTTCAGGGTCAGATATTCCTACAAACACTGTGACAGGGGCTAGTTTTCTTAAACTTCATCTTTTCAGTATACATTGATGTTGTAAGGATGCAATAAAATATGTAAAATTCTCAGTACAGTGTGTGGCACATCATAAATGCTAACTACGTGATAAATATTTTCGTCTTTATCAGATAAGTAAGGAAAATGTCCTTAGCAAGTTGACATGTAAGTGGCCAGTACCCTGGGTTGTGAAAGCAGGTCAGCTGCCATTTCTCCTGAGCTTGTTTTCACTATTAAGGGTGCACAAATCTTCTGATCATCTGCTATGAACACTAAAGTCAAGGTCAACAACAGTTCAGGAACTGGGTCTATGAAAGTTGAAGAAGCTGTTTTCATTACCCAGTCAACTCCCTGAGCACGGTGGAATGATCATCTCTACCAACGAGTTTTACTACTTTGCCTTTAATTCTGTCCCAGTTTATAACTTCAATGTGTATTTCCCTGTATTAGCTTCAATTGCTGCTGTAACAAATTACCATGAACAACACAAATTTATTATCTTACAGTTCAGGAGGTCAGAAGTCTAACGTGGGTCTCATTGAACAAAAATCAAAGTGTTAGTGGGGCTGCATTTCTGTCTAAAGGCTCTGAGGGAAAAGTCAGTTTCCTTGCCCTTTCCAGGTCACCCACATTCCTTGGCTCCACCTTCAAAGTCAGCAGTGGTGAGTCAAGTTCTTCTTATGTGGCCATCTCTATGACTCTGCTGGCCTAATCTCATATCTCTCTAAACACAGGGATCCATGTGTTTAGATTGGGCCCACTTGAATGGTCCAGGATCATCTCCCCATCTCGAGGTCCTTTGAGTGAAAGGAATCCCTAAATGTAAATATTATTTACATGTCATCCTCTTTCCTTCTATTTATTTTTTTCTCCAATTTTATACTTTTCTTCTTTTTTAAACTAGGGAACTGTAGAAGACAGAATAGTGGTCTCCCAACTATGTCCACCTCCTAATTCCCAGAACCTGTGACTATGTTATTTTACATGATAAAAGGTACTTTATAGATGTAATTAAGTTAATAATTTTGAGATGAGAAAAATATCCTGGATTATCTAGGTGGGCACAATGTAAACATAAGGTTTCTTATAAGAGGGATTTAGGAGCGTCAGAAAGCATCCTGGTGGTGCAGTGGTTAAAGCAATCAACTGCTAGCAGAAAGGTCTCCTGTTCAAAACCACTTGTGGCTCCTTGGGAGAAAAATGTGGCAGTCTGCTTCCATAGAGATTTTCAGCCTTGGAAACCCTATGGCGTGCCTATGAGTTGGAATTGACTTGATGGCAGTGTGTAGGAGGGTCAGAGACATAAGAGATGTAATGATGGAAACAAAGGCAGAGAGAAGAGAGAGAGATTTGAAGTCGCTATGAGTCGGAATCGACTTGATGCAGTAGGCTTTTTTGGGTTTACGGTGCTGGCTTTGAAGATAGAGGAAGACCCCAGGAGCTAAGGAACACAGGCAGCCTCTAGAAACTGGAAAGGACAAGGAAGCGGATTCACCCCTAGAGCCACCAGAAGGAAACAGATCTGCCCGTACCTTAACTTTAGGTAGATGAGACTGATATTGGATTCTGACCTTCAGAATTGTAAGATGATAAATTTATGTTGTTTCAAAACACTAAATTTGTTATGATTTGCTACAGCAACAGTAGGAAACTAATACACTTATTTATATCTAACTTTTGGTAAATTGCCCTCTGGGAAGTTTTTACTCAAATACACAATATTTAACACCAGATACCTGTTTTTGTTTGTTATGGGCTTACATAGTTAATAACACCAGATTTCCAGCTTTATTCTGTCACATTGTTCTAAGACAGCTTTCCTCCAAAACAATTTTCTAAGACAGCTTTACTCCATAATAAATTTCTAACACAGCACCAGAGTTCCTGTTGTTGTTAGGTGCCGTCGAGTCAGTTCCGACTCATAGCAACCCTATGTACAACAGAACAAAACACTGCCTGGTTCTGCGCCATCTTCAGGGTTGTTGTTATGCTTGAGCCCATTGTTGCAGCCACTATGTCAATCCCTCTCACTGAGGGTCTTCCTCTTTTTCACTGACCCTCTACCAAGCATGATGTCCTTCTCCGGGGTCTGGTCCCTCCTGATAATATGTCCAAAGTATGTGAGACGTGGTCTCGCCATCCTTGGTTCTAAGGAGCATTCTGGTTGTACTTCTTCCAAGACAGATTTGTTTGTTCTTTTGGGAGTGCATGGTATATTCAATATTCTTTGCCAACACCACAATTCAAAGGCATCAATTCTTCTTCAGTCTTCTCTTAGCTCCCAAGTAATGAGAGGTAGCTAGAAGTGAGAGTATCATAATAATTACCTTTGGAATCATTCCTGAGACAATCTTGCCTGGACCACTGTAAAAAAAATTGCTGTGTAAATATAGTGTCTCCTCCACCCATGCACCACAGAAACAATTGCTGTACACTTAAAACACAATGTAAAGCTACAAATTACCATTTCTTCTTGGTTTCCTTTCCCTCTAGTTTCTCCCCTCTTTTTTCTCTCCATTTCATTCTCTACCTTCCTGCCCTGTCCCTGCTGCATCTCTTTCCCTTGACTCCACTTTGTCTACCCTGTATTGCTTTGTACATAATTATTTTACCTAATATCATTTGCCACTTTTTATTTTACCTTAATTTTATTTTTTAAAATTTACTGGCAGAGATTATGCTGGTTTCCTAAATACTTTTTAAAAAAACATAAATAGTTCTCTATGTAATAGCATTAAACTTTTCTTTTTGGTTTCTAATTAACTTAGAGCTTATGTTTCCATTCTACTTCATCAATGTTATATTTTAAATAAGCATAATCGATTTGTAGTTTTATTTGTGGGTGTTTCATTTCTCTAGGGGAGGAAATATTTTAATATAGACAGAAAACCTCTAAAACTTGCCAAAATGTCTCAGTGTCTCCCCATAGTCTCTGGCAAACAAGCGTATGGAAGAGTCAGTCTCCAGGACAAAAAAATCAACAAAAATGAGGTGAGGGGTGCTGTATTCTGATTTAACAAGTATTTGTGTAAGTTCCCACGTCATTAATCATTCAGTAATTCAAGATATATTTATTAAATATCTACTCCATGTCTTACTATGTACTTGTTTTTAAAAATATACTTAAATGTAAAGAAAATATCCTTGTTTTCGACAACAATTAAGGCAGAATTAATAAATATGTACCGAATTGAATGCATGGTCAGCAATTTATTTTCCTAATTTATGAAGGGGAAATCAAGCATAATAATTCAAAAAAGAGGACAAACTGAAAATAATTTAAATGGTTTTTAATTATATTACCATTTATATTTTAGTATGTTGTTTTATATTTTGGTTATGGTAATATTTGTATTGTTTTCTTTTTATAAACAAACATCAATTAAATGGGGCTAGAGAAGAACTTTAAAGAAGTAGCAGACCTGCATGAAACATGCATCAGGATAGTTGGGTTAATCTGTCCATTGGTAAGGGCTAACCACCATACAATTACAGTGGAAGAAATTGACAATAAATCTTCGTGCCTGAGAGTAACATACTTGAACTGTAATCATTATCTTCAATGAGTTCTGCTATTTTTCTCTTAGTTCACAGAAAAAGGATTGTCAAGTCTATAACTTTGGTGTTACACTCTTTCGTCTCAGCAATAGCTGAAGTATTACATTCATTTGTGGATGGTACATGGTAAAGACATAAACAAAACTTATGCAACAGAGTATTGATCAGTAATATAAAGAGATTTAGTATATGTTATCAGAATCAGGACAAGAACATATGCAAAGTAGTTGGAGGAATTTGTAATATTTAACCAAAAAAAAAAAAAAGAAAGTACTTGATGAGTCTGGAAAGCAGGGAAGGATGAAAAGAAGCTTAAATTGATTCAGTATAAATTTTATAAGTGCTCACTATGAGCCTGAGATACCACGTTAAGTGTTAAGAGTACTACCATGATTAAGACTCACACTCTTCGCTTTAGTGGAGGAAACAGACATACAAACAGATAAATTTTAACACAATATATTAAGAGCTGTTTCCAAGTCATAATCATGATAGTTGCTTTAAAATTTTATTTTCAGGTTGTCATGAGGATGTGAGATTAATCAGTTTAGTGCCACTGTAATTTCACAGTCTCTAACCTCAACAGGGCCCGTGTCAGTTTGTTTTCCCGTTCTTCTCAGACTATTTCAAACCTACTCCCACCCTTACCTCTAAAATGGGGATGATAATGGTACTTAAGTCACAGTTGTTTTGAGGATTAACTCAATTTGTTCATATAAAACTGAATACAACAAAAAACCTGAAATACGGAGTTCAATAAATGTTTACTGTTATTGTTACAGTGCTCTCAAACTTCTGGTTCCTTGCTCCATCCTCCCTCAACAGATGACTTGCCTCCAACATTTCAGAGAAAATAAGTCATCAGCCTGAAATTCTTCCAATATTCTGCCACTTTTTAGTACAAAAATATAACTTGCATGTATGTCTAGTTTTCTTCCTTCTCCACTGTCACAATGACAGAGACTAGTTCCCTCTCTGAGGCTAATCTTCCAGTTCTCTGGAAACTGTTCTCTTCCTCCATCTCAGGAGCTTGGTCATCTTAGTTAATCTACCTCAGCATAATCTTTCCCACTGGTATTTAAACATGCTCAGGTCCTACCCTTCTTAAAAATGAAAAAAAAAATTCTTCATGAACCCATAAGTCCCCTCACCCATTTACTTTCTCTCTTCCCTCACTTCACAAGCCAAAATTCCTGAAAGCACTTTCTATACTACCTGGCTCACCCTCCTCATCTTTCATTCTCTCCTCAGCCTACCACATTCTGACTCCCACCCTCAGCAGTTTCCACCAGAAATGCTCTTACCAAGTTCATTAGTAATTTTCTCATTGCTAAATGCCATGATTCAATTTCAGTATTTACTTTATTGACCTCTTAGCAGCGTTTGACACAGTGAATTTCTCCTTCCTTCTTAAAAACTCTCTCTTCCCCTTTATTCTGTGATATCACCATACGTGGTGTTTCCTCTGACCTCAGTAGCAGGGCCTTTTCCTATGCACCCTTTCATCTCTTAAATGGGGGGTGCTGGCACCTTACTTTTCTCACTTGACATATTCTTCCTGAAAAATTTCATCTATTTGTACATCTTTAATTATTTTCTATGCATTGGAGCCCTGGTGGCAAGGTTAAGAGCTCAGCTGTTAACCAAAATGTCAGTAATTAAAATCAGCTGCTCCTTGGAAACCCTATGGGGCAGTTCTACTCTGTCCTATAGGGTCACTATGAGTTGGAACCCTAACAACAACAACACCTAACAACAATACCAACATACATTGATATGGCCAAATCTACAGATGATGCCAAGAAAATCCCTGTGAGTTCCAGATACCTGCAGTTGATTCTCATTATTCACAGAAGTTATATT
Organism: Loxodonta africana; assembly: GCF_030014295.1. Taxonomy (NCBI): domain Eukaryota; kingdom Metazoa; phylum Chordata; class Mammalia; order Proboscidea; family Elephantidae; genus Loxodonta; species Loxodonta africana. The sequence goes on from NC_087349.1 coordinate 36,187,137, forward strand.
CTATAAAGCCCCTTAAATGCTGAATTGGTGAATACTGAACCATTACTCCTAAGGGAAATACAAGGTTAGGTTCTACCTCCAATGGATTGGCATATAGTTCGGTTTTTCCCTTTAAGTGCTCATGGATTTTGAGCTCTGTACATCATTAGGGGTTTACACTTAAAGTCGCCCTTGGCATTGGTGCATTTTTTTTTTTTTTTTTTTAATAGCAAGGCTGCATGGTCTTTGAATGATTTAAAGCCAGGAGATTTGGAAACCATTTGTGTTAAATAGGTCCATTTGCCAATATCTTGTAAAACAAGGCAGTCTCATGAGGGTTCCATGTAATCCTTTCCCTGCATAATACTCAGCCGGCATTTTTAAAATTCTTCTGCAGCCTCCTGATCTGTAGAACCTGCCTCATCTGCAAGTTTAACATTTTCACTAATATGGCCTTTTGTAACATTCCAGCCAGCCAGCACTAGTTAAGAAGGGCTTAACATTTTCCTCAACCTAGGTAACATGACTGTAAATTTGTTAGGCTTTCAGCCTCACAACAATGCTGTCCATTGTGTCTTTTTCTTTTCTTTTTTTTTTTTAATAAGGCTTCATCTCAGGAATCCATAAATTTAGTGACTTCTCCATCTTTTCCGTGGTTTCATCATGCATGGTAGATGTTATGTTAACATTTTCCAGAGCAGCTTCACACACAGATCTGCGTGTTTCCGCTTGCTCTTTCTGCGTATACGTATTGTTGTTTCATTAACATTGAATTCACAACCATGCCTGAATTAAGTTTATTTAACACACTTATCTTCCCTCCATAAGCCATATCACAGCCTTCTTGTGTTTAGGAACACTAGACAGCACTTCAGCTCTCCACTTGGGGGCCGTTTTAAACAACAAAATCACCAAGACGCGGCATAAAAATGTGAAAAACATGGCACATAGTAGACCAAGAAAAGGACTCTTGTTTACATTATGAGCTCTGTAACAACCTCAGCTGGGAACGTGTGCTTCAGGTGACTGATTTTTCACCACTTTGTGCATGTCCACAAATAACTGAAAGTGCAGTAAACATTGATTTTGGGGGTAACAAATTTTGTTGTTGTTGTGTGCTGTTGAATAGATTCTGACTTACAGCACCCTATAGGACAGGGTAGAACTACCCTGTAGGGTTTCCAAGGCTGTAATCTTTATGGAAGCTGACTGCTTCATCTTTCTCCCATGGAGTGACTGGTGCATTCAAACAGCCAAACTTTCAGTTAACAGCCAAGCTCTTAACTGCTGCACCACCAGTGCTCCTTAACAAAGTTTAGAATAGGTGATTTCACAAATAAGGAATCTGTGAATAATAAGGATCAACTGTATATCCCAGAAACTATTGGGCATGAACCATTGATATCTGATACATACATACATAGGTAGATAGGTAGACAGATAGGTAGATGATAGATAGAAACTGACCCACCAGGGTCTTGTCTTTGAAGGTTTACTATGTGTCCCTCCATTGTAGTCTATGTGAAGGCTAGTCCCTCTAGCTGTACAGTACACATTTCTGCCTTCTGTTCCCAAATCCCACACATATGCTCACACTGTCGTATTGACTCTATGCCCCAAATGTCTTCCATTTTCCCCTGCACCCCACTAGTACTCCCCTCTATTATTATTTACCACTATTTCTTGGAAGTATACACAATAAACCCTAACTGGCTACAATCTCCCCTCTTTTGTACTCAACTGATTTTTTTACCCACTGAAGTCATTTGAGATTTCTAGTATGTAAGTATGTTTACATTACAATACAGTACACTCTTCTTAAGGCCATTCCCTTTTAATGGTTCCCTATTTTGACGAAAATACAATCCAACTCCTTCAAGACCTGTTCCTGTTTGCTTCTCCTGCCCCCAACTCACCTCACCTCATCACATTTTGTTGTCCCTGGAGCTTAAGTAAGCTATTTCCACTGTCTGCAATACTGTCCCCTTCCTTTGCTTAGATACTACTTCCTCCAAAAAGCTTGAAGGACATCATCTCCTCTGTCTGCAATACTTACTTTCTCCTTTGCTTAAATATTACTGCCTTGAGAGAGCTTGAAGGATGTCCGCCTGTGATTACACCTACATCACTTCTCAGGCTCTCTGAGGACAGAAAGCATGTCTGTCCTTTACAATTTTGTTTCTTCAGTGTTAAACATAGCTTCTGGAATTTGCTATGTTTTTATATATATATACACATGTATATCTATACATAATCCAAACCAAAACTGGTGCTGTCCAATGGATTCTGACTCATAATGACATTATAGAACAGAGAAGAACTGCCCCATAGGGATTCCAAGGAGTGACTGGTGGATTCAAACAGCCAACCTTTTGGTTAGCATCCAAGCTTTTAACCTCTGCACCACCAAACCCAAAAAGCAAACCCACTGCCGTCGAGTTGATTCTGACTCATAGTGACCTTATAGGACAGGGTAGAACTGCCCCACAGAGTTTCCAAGGAGCACCTGGTGGATTTGAGCCACAAACCTTTTGGTTAGTGGCCATAGTACTTAACCACTATGCCACCACGTCTGCACCATCAAAGCTCCACATATACACATATATATTAAATTCCAGAAAATTATGTTAAACATATATATCTGTAATCATTTGTCAGTTTGTGGTGTTGTGGTGGCTTGCATGTTGCTGTGATGCTTGAAAATATGCCATTTGTATTTCAAATACCAGCAGGGTCACCCATGGTTGACAGGTTTCAGCAGAGCTTCCAGACTACGACAGACTAGGAAGAAGGATCTGGTGATCTACTTCTAAAAAAAATAGGCAAGTGAAAACCTTATGAATAGCAGTGGAACATTGCCTGAGGGCTAAACTGCCAGAAAATGAGCCCCACAGGTTGAAAAACACTCAAGATACTGATGGGGAAGAGTTGCCTCCTCAAAGTAGAGTCGACCCTAATGATGTGAATGAGGTAAAGCTTTCAGGACCTTCATATGCTGATGTGGCATGACTCAAAATGAGACGAAACAGCTGCAAACACCCGTTAATAATCAGAACTTTGACTGTACTAAATATGAATCTAGGAATATTGAAAGTAATCAAAAATGAATTTGAATGCAGTAAGATTGACATCCTCATCATTAGTGAGCTAAAATGGACTAGTATTGGCCATTTTGAATTGGATGGTCATATGGTTTACTGTGCCAGGAATGACAAATTGAAGAGGAATGGCATCACATTCATTGTCACAAAAAAAAATTTCAAGACCTATTCTGAAGCACAAGGCTGTCAGTGATAAGATAATATCCACATGCCTACAAGGAAGACCAGTTAATACAAATATTATTCAAATTTACACACCAACCAGTAAAGCCAAAGATGAGGACATTGAAGATCTTTACCAATTTCTGCAGTCTAAAACTGATCAAACATGCGATCAGTATGCATTGACAATTACTGGCGATTTGAATGTGAAAGTTGGAAACAAAGAAGAAGGATCAGTAGTTGGAAAATCTGGCCTTGACAACAGAAACAACACTGGAGATGGCATGATAAAATTTTGCAAGATCAACGACTTCATTGCAAATAGCTTCAACAACATAAATGGTACCTATACATGTGGACCTTCCCAGGTGGAATACACAGGAAACAAATCAACTATATCTATGCACAGAAACTGTCCTAGTCATTTAGTGCTGCCATAACAGATACCACAAGTGGGTGGCTTTAACAAAGAGAAATTTATTTCTTCACAGTAAAATAAGCTAAAAGTCCAAATTCAAGGCCTTAGCTCCAGGAGAAGGCTTTCTCTCTCTGTTGGCTCTGAGAAGGTCCTTGTCCTCAGTCTTTGAGGTGCTTCTCAGGCGCACAGACCCCGGGTCCTAAGGACACACTCTGCTCCTAGTGCTGCTTTCTTTTGGTATGAGGTGCCTAATTCTCTGCTTTCTTCCCTTTCCTTTTATCTCTTGAGAGATAAAAGGTGGTGCAGGCCACACCCCAGGGAAACTCCCTTTATCTTGAATCAGGGAGGAGATCTGAGTAAGTATGGTACCACAATTCTACCCTAATCCTCCCAATATAAAACCACAACCACAAAATGGAGGACAACCACACATGCCTAACCAAGTTGATACACACATTTTTGGGGGGACATGATTCAATCCATGACAAAGATGACGGAGAAGCTAAACATCACCAGTAAGAACAAGGCCAGGGGACAACTGTGGAACAGACCATCAAATGCTCACAAGTCAAGTTGGAGCTGAAGAAAATTAGAGCAAGTCCACCAAAGCCAAAACATGACCTTGAGTATATCCCATCCGAATTTAGAGGCTGTCTCAAGAATAAACTTGATATACTGAAAACTAATGACTAAATGTCAGATGAGTTGCGGAATCTCATCAAAGACATCACACATGAAGAAAGCAAAAGGTCATTAAAAAGACAGGAATGAAAGAAAAGACCAAAATGGATGTCAGAAGAGATTCTGAAACTTTCTCTTTAACAGAGTAGCTAAAGCAAATGGAAGAAATGATGAAGTAAAAGAGCTGAACAAAAGATTTCAAAGGGTAGCTTGAGAAGACAAAAACCAAAACCAAACCCGCTGTCATCAAGTCGATTCTGACTCATAGCAACCGTGTAGGACAGAGTAGAACTGCCCTGTAGAGTTTCCAAGAAGCACCTGCTGGACTCGAACTGCTGACCTTTTGGTTAGCAGTAGTAGCACTTAACCACTATGCCACCAGGGTTTCTGAGAAGACAAAGTAAAGTATTATAATGACATGTGCAAAGAGCTGGAGATAGAAAACCAAAAGGGAATAACACATTCAGCATTTCTCAAGCTGCAAAAACTGAAAAAAAAATCTAGGCCTCAAGTTGCAATATTGAAGGATTCTATGGGCAAAATATTGAATGACACAGGAAGCATCAAAAGAAAAGGGAAGGAATATATAGATTCACTGTCCAAAAAAGAATTTTTCCACATTCAACTATGTCAGGAGGTACCATATGATCAAGAACCAATAGTACTAAAGAAGTCTAAGCTGACTGAAGGCATTGGTGAAAAAATAAGGCTTCAGGAATTGACAGAATACCAGTTGAGCTGTTTCAACAAATGAGTGCAATGCTGGAAGTGCTCACTCCTCTAGGCCAAGAAATCTGGAAGACAGCTACCTGGACAACCGACTGGAAGAGATCCATATCGTACCCATTCCAAAGAAAGAGGATCCAACAGAATGCAGAAATTTTCAATCAATATCATTAATATCCCACCCAAGTAAAATTTGCTGAAGATAATTAAAAATGATTGCAGCAGTACATTGACAGGGAACTACCAGAAATCCAAGCCAGATTCAGAACAGAATGTGAAACAAAGGATGTTAGATGGATCTTGGCTGAAAGTAAAGACTACCAGAAAGAGGTTTACCTGTGTCTTATTGACTATGCAAAGGCATTCAATTGTGTTGGTCACAATAAATTATAGTAACTTTGCAAAGAATGTTATCCAAACTCGAGATTTCAATTTTTTCTTCAAAAAATATATATGACAAATATACATAGCTTAATATAAGAGATAATTTTTGTGGCAGCTATCCAAAGTTGGCATGACTAAGTGAATTAATGAATCGGTCAATAACTAGGAAGTAATGAGTTTAATACTATAATTGTTGCTGCAGGACAATGATCACCTGAAGGTTATTCCAGGGTATTGTGTGTCCAGAGACAACTTTCCCACCCAGGAATCAATTTTCTTAGTTAAAAATGTTATCTACATCTTTTATAAAGTGAAATGATTACTAAATGAATGGATGTATGTTAAAAATTTACAACTATCTTTAACTGTAAATTCCCAAAAGGTAAAAGGAAATCCTTAAATTAGCCCCATGTTGTTGTTGTTATTAGGTGGCATTGAGTCAGTTCACTCATAGTGACCCTACGTACTACAGAACGAAACACTGCCCAATCCTGCACCACGCTCACAATTTTTGTTATGCTTGAGCCCATTATTGCAGCCACTGTGTTAATTTATCTTGTTGAGGGTCTTCCTCTCTTTTGCTGACCCTGTGCTTTACCAAGCATGATGTCCTTCTCCAGAGACTGATCCCTCCCGATAACATGTCCAAAGTATGCAAGACGTAGTCTTCCCATCCTTGCTTCTAAGGGGCATTCTGGTTGTACTTCTTCCAAGACAGATCTGTTCGTTCTTCTGGCAGTCCATAGTATATTCAATATTCTTCTCCAACACCACAATTCAAAGCCATCGATTCTTCTTTGGTCTTCCTTATTCATTGTCCAGCTTTCCCATGCAGACGATGTGACTGAAAATACCATGGCTTGGGTCAGGCGCACCTTAGTCTTCAAGGTGACATCTTTGCTTTTCAACACTTTAAAAAGGTCTTTTGCAGCAGATTTAACCAGTGCTGCTTCCATGGGTGTTGATTGTGGATCCAGGTAAAATGAAATCCTTGGCAGCTTCAATCTTTTCTCTGTTTATCATGATGTTGCTTATTGGTCCAGTAGTGAGGATTTTTAATTTTTTTTTTTTTTTTTTATGTTGAGGTGTAATCCATACTGAAGGCTGTGGTCTTTGATCTTCATCAGTAAGTGCTTCAAGTCCTCTTCACTTTCAGCAAGCAAGGTGTGTCAACTGCATAAGGCAGGCTGTTAATGAGTCTTCCTCCAATCTTGATGCCCCATTCTTCTTTCTACAGTCTAGCTTCTTGGATTATTTGCTCAGCATACAGATTGAATAGGTCTGGTGAAAGGATACAACCTTTCCTGGCTTTAAACCATACAGTATCCCCTTGTTCTGTCTGAATAACTGCCTCTTGATCTATGTACATGTTCCTCATGAGCATAATTAAGTGTTCTGGAACTCCCATTCTTCTCAATGTTATCCATAATTTGTTATGATTCACACAGTTGAATGTCTTTGCATAGTCAGTAAAACACAGGTAAACATCTTTCTGCTATTCTCTGCTTTCAGCCAGGATCCATCCAACATCAGGTATGATATCCCTGGTTCCATGTCCTCTTCTAAATCCAGCTTGAATTTCTGGCAGTTCTTTGCCAATATACTGCTGCAGCCTCTTTTAAATGATCTCCAGCAAAATTTTACTTGCATGTGATATTAATGATACTGCTTGATAATTTCTGCATTCGGTTGGATCACCTTTCTTGGGAATAGGTATAAATATGAATTTCTTCTAGTCAGTTGACCAGGTAGCTGTCTTCCAAATTTCTTGGCATAGATGAGTAAGTGCTTCCAGTGCTGCATCCATTTGTTGAAATGTCTCAATTAATATTCCGCCAATTCCTGAAGCCTTGTTTTCTCTCCAATGCCTTCACTACAGCTTGGACTTCTTCCTTTAGTACCATTGGTTCCTGATCATATGCTACCTCTTGAAATGGTTGAAAGTAGACCAATTCTTTTTGGTATAATGACTCTGTGTATTCCTTCTATCTTCTTTTGATGCCTCCTGAGTTGTTTAATATTTTCCCCACGGAATCCTTCACTATTGCAAATCGAGGCTTGAATTTTTTCTTCAGTGCTTTCAGCTTGAGAAATGCTGAGCACGTTCTTCCCCATATTACCCCATATAGCCCTGAAAGCTATGACAAATACAGCAGAGACTTTAGTGCACAAAATCTCTTTAATTCATTTTTAAAACTGGTGCCTTGAAACATGAGCAACTCTAAATGAACTTGTCTGAGTTCTAAGTCGTAAATGAAGAAATCAAAATATTTTTTAAGTTTTCTGCAGGGTGGGGAAAGAGTTTGGGTATTCTCTGTCCGCTTATGATTACCAAAACTGCTCTTTTGATTTCTTTCTGATATTTATACTAATACCTCAGATATTTTCATAAAAAAGACAATTAGATGAATGGGAACCAGACCTAGAGGCAACAGAAAGGTCATTCTCTAAGTTAACCTAAAAGAACAAGCTTTTATACATGTTTAGCAGCTGCTGCTATAATTTATAGTGCATGGTTTTAAAAGTGCTATTGCAATTTTTCCTCTGTATTATACTTTGTTGGGCAATTATTTACTTATGTTAATATAATCAGAAGATAACAGCAATTACCAATAACCTTCTGGGACTGAAAAAAACGGAGAATTAAGCATTATAAGTTTTTTTTCAGGCAGAAAATATTATGTTCTCTTCTCATTCTCAGGAAAAAGGGAGTAGATTGCTCTACCACCACTATGCAAAACTAATGCACTGACTTACTTCTTCTCTAGCACAGAATGTCCTGTGTCTAAACAAGAGACTTGAACATTTTTATTCTAGAGACTCAAAACAACATGCCTTTATAAATTTCACAGATTTAAACATGTATAATTATTTACAAAGATGGAAAGAATTTTTCACTAGCCCCAATTTTTTGCTTAATGAAAGCAAGTTTTGACTTCAGAGAGGCAGTATCTTTGGGGGAATCAGACAGACGTGGGTTTATATCGCAGCCCTCTTCCCTCTCACTGGCAGACAGAAATCTTAAATCTGATCCTGGCTCAGGGTAGGGCTGAGGTCCCTGGTAAAGGGGAAATGGATGTTGGTGTTGATTTCCTCTGGATGTTGGTAGCCAGAGATGCAAGAGGAAATCTGAAGATTCTTCAGAGGGCAAATTCAGCAATCAAACAAAAGTGAATGAATCAGAGAAATAATCAATGGTTTGGAGGATCCATTGGAAGGCTCATAAAAAAAATGCCTGAATTTTACTTATACCTACTTATACATAGAGCAGAAAGTGGAAAGGGAGGGCACTGTTCTCATAAATAAACGATGCCAAGAATAAAGTCAAGAGGTGATGCCAAAACTTCATAACCAATCGGAACAACAGAATAGAAATACTGAGACTGTTCACAGGTTGTGAATAATGTAAACAATGTCACTTAACAACCTGTGTAAATTGTTGAATGGAAACCTAAAATGATGTGTAAACCTTCATTGAAAGCACAATAAAATATTATTGAAAACAAAAAACTTCATGACTAATTGGAAGTAAGCGCATGATGATGACTAGGGTTTCTAACTTAAGCAACAGCGTAGGTTATGAGGTCACAATAAGAAAGAGAAAAAAAGAGAAACAAATGGGCAGAAGGGAAGAAAATGAGTTTGGTTTTGGTTAAAGTCTATGTTTTCTCTAAGACCTGCAGGTAAATTCCTAGGGGACAATAGCATTTTAGGGGCAGCAGGGGTAATAACAGAGACTGAGAATGTCAAAAAAGGTAAAACAGGCATAGCAGGCCAAGTGAAAAAGGTGGTCAAATGCAGCAGAGAGAATAGGTAGATTTTGGATTGTAAGAGACCACCTGGTTTGGCAACAGGCCTATCTGGTGACTTGTGAGAGCAGTGACAGGAGAGAGACAGTCAATCATACTAGACAGAGGAGCAAAGAAAGGAGCAGTGAGAAAGTAGAGGCAAAGTGCAGAATGCCCATAAAGATGGCTGGCAGTAAAGGAAAGGATGGAGTTTCCTTAATAGCTTGACGATTAGACAAAATTAGGAATATACTTCTGAAGATTGGCAAAAAGTCTTTAGCAGCTTTTAAAATGGAAAAAAAAAAAAAAAAAGATAGGCAGAAAAAAAAAGTTTGAGATACAAGAATATGATGAGCAAGTCTCAGAGAATATAGGGACTGGTAACAAGAATCCAGTAGGTGGGATCAAAACACAAGAGGAATAAAAGGTCCTACCCTGAAGCAACGGGAAGGTATTAAAATATAATTAAGTCTATGGAATCAGCCTTTTATTCTCTAGTAATGAAAAATACTATAATATTTAATTGGTTTAACTCTGACATTTGTACTTTATGAATTAATTTCTACTTGAGACATACTGTGTTTTATTTCAGTTTAAAAGTGAACATGTTTATAGATTTGGAATTTTGTAATGGCTCTCATAAGGTTGGTCTTTTAAGATAAATAACCATTCTGGAAACTTTGAAGTCATCTTTATCTCAATAACTCAATACTTTTATAAGATTTTACCAACTATCTCTTAAATATAGCTTTTTTTCTTCTGTTAACAGAATTTTGAAAGAAAAAAGAAATAATATGTATAGTTTCACTTCCATGAAGATTGCAAAACCAATTTCCTCATTACATATTGCCATTAAAAATGTTCTTTCTCCTATTTCTTAAATTAGTATTTTTTCCAATAAAAATACAGATTATAGCAAGACTTCATTACACAGTATAAATACCAGAGAAACAACCCAAGGCCAAACTCTACTCAAAGCTATGAGAATTTATTCGACCCAAGCTAATTAACAGATGGATTTTCTATATTCAGTGTTTGTTATAGTGTTATGCTTGCTAAAAATGAATAAGTATTTTACCTGTTATTCTAATCAGAAATATGACCAAGACATAAAAATTCACTGAATTTATAGCCTAAATTAAAATTCCATACTAACACTCATTTTCCTATCTTAAAAAAAATGAGCATTTTGAAATCTAAATGGGTTAAAATTAGCATAAGTTTTTCATGTTTTTTGCATATATGTTTGTTTTATAAGAAAGCCCATAAATGAAATGAAATACTACAAAATTTGAAAGTATTTTCAAAGCTTGTTTTTTTGCCAGACACTTTACACATTAACTCATTCATTCCTCAAAACAACCAGCTGAGGTTGGCCCTGTGTGGTGTGACGAATCACTTTTGTGTGGCCTTTCTCACCATGGTCTTGTAATTCCAAGTGATTGGGTGAGACTGTGCAAATAAGGTAATTGTGGCCCACCAAGGGAATTGGTCAGTTTTGCCATCCTACTAGGCTTAAAATGAGCCAACCCAGAGGTGGGAAGGGAGGATCTCTCTACCACCAAAGAAGAAGAGTCAAGAAAAGAGCTTGTCCTTTGAATCTGGGATTCTTGCATTAAGAAGTTCCTGGAACCAGGAGACTGTGAGAGAGAGAGCTCTAACACTGAAGACGGTGAGAGGCGGCGTCAGAGAAACGGTAGCAGGAGAGACCAGCAGGAGACGGCATGGTAGGCTCTCCAGCCCATGGAGCGAGAAAGCTGAGTGCCTTTGGGCAGGAGCCTTGCTGGCAGAGTAGGGTGCCTCTGGGCACTTGGTAGAGGTAGGTTTGCTGATCCATGGAGCTAGAGCTGAGAGCCTTCAAGTCAAGGCTTACTGGCAGAGTGGCATGCCTCAGGGACTTATCGGCAGAGCTAAAAGAGCTTGGTAACACTTGCCCGAGCAGGGCAGAGGCAGAGGTGACAGACAGAGGTATGCCCCCAGGCATAGCCGAGAAGAGACTGTCCTAATGGAAGAACTGTATCCTGAGTATTCCTGAATCTGAACTGTAACCAGTTACTTCCCCAATAAACCCCATAACTGTGAGTATCGTCTGTGAGTTCTGTGTGGCCATTGCATGAATTATTGAACAAGCAGAGAAGAAGAGATTGCTGTGGGAGGGACAGTTGGTATCAGAATCGGTAAAGATGATGGAGAAAGGAGGCATGTCTGACCTCTGCTTCATAGGAATCAGCCTTGGGCTATTGATCTTGATTCTCCTTCTGGCTCGTAAAGCTAGAGGAGGTCAGACCCCACCACCAAGCCATTCTTACCCCCGTTACTATCTTCATTTTACAGATGAAAAACTGAGAAAAGAGGTTAAGTAACTTTCCCAAGGCCATACCTGTTGACAGAGGGAGGGTTCAAACCCAGACTATGCAATGCTAGGTCCAATATCATGACCATTATGCTATTCTGTCTTCACTAGTTTTGACTAAAACAGGTAAATTTCTGACTGAAGTTATTCTCAAATGACACCAGAACAATGCATTGTAAAATGACATTCAAATAATTAAACAATCTTGTCTACATAATTTCAAACAGGCTGTTTGAACTGAATCAAGTTCCTCGAAACTTACTGCACATAGATAATTTTTTGAAACAGCACAATGCCTAAGGTAGAACAGCCTTACTAAGCCATTGTTTGACTTAAAGGTGACTTTTAAGAGACAAGTTTCCTCAAGGCTCAAGGTTCAGAAGATCATCGGAGGGTAACGCCTGGGTGGGTCACCTCAACCTCCATGAAACGCAGAAATCTGAATTCCACGAGAATTAAAAACTTTGGTTCCCAACCCTCTCTTTTGACCAGGGTTCTACTATAGAATCTTTGATCAAAACATCAAAAAACGGTAGCCAGGCACCATCTAATTCTTCTGGTCTCATGGCAAAGGAGATAGTTGTTCATGGAGGCAGTCAAAGATGGAGTCCAATTCCCCCTTCTCCTGGCTCTCCTTTTCCTAGGCTGCTCCAGATGAATATAAAAAAAAAGATGAATAGAGACCAATTATTGCACCTCGAACGGCCACTTGAAATTTTTACCAGCCAAAATAGAACTGAGCTGTTTGTGCCAGGGGCTCCCCTTTATATATGCTCTGAAGATCACAAACAACCAAGTGTTCTAGGAGTTTACAGCCAAACAGCTCTAACTTGAGTCTCTGTTAGTCTTGTATGTATTTTCTTTTATCCAATTTTCCAAGGGTTTCAACAGCATAATTTTCATTTAATCTTATTCTAACTATTTAAGGAACATGGAAAGAGCTGCCATGTGCCACAAGCTCTGAATCATTTGATTGAATTTCCTGGTTTTTTTCTCTTATCTTCACTGGCTATAATCTATCATTGACAGATACCATAACTTCAACTAATATTACTTAATAAAGACAAAAATGCTACTTAAATCAATGAACTAATTGTAATGATTATGTCTTTTCATGAAGGAAAGTATAATTCATATCAGTAGGAAAACAAATGTCTGTGCACTCATTTTCCTTTGTAGAAACTAGTGGGGAAAAGGGAAAAGGTGAGACTCGGGGCTGAAGGGTCATTGTTTAATAAAACATTTCACCAAACGTTTTAATATAAAAGCGATATCTGAAACCGAGCATGGACACTGGAACTAGAAGGCTTCAAGTTCCTTTGCATTAGAATTGAAGAGGCTACAGACACAGTTGGCAGAAACAATTTTTTTAAGAATAGAATTGTCTAGTATCCAATTACCATTTCCTGCTCTGTGGTTTAAAACCCTTCCATCTCTCCATAAGTCAAGGTTCATTCTCTATACCCAAAGGCCTGATGTATTAAGAATCTGTGAATGTGTGTGTAATTTAGGAAAAGGTGTGGCCATCTTTCCGGGCATGTCACGGAGCAGAAAAAGGAAAGTGTATGTGGGATTTCAAAGTCATCCAGAATCAGACTAATTCAGTAGAAAAAGAGTTTACAGCCAAAGATGTCTAGGAAAAACATAAACATTCCCTGGGATTTGAGCACATTTTATTTGAATTTCAAGGGCTTGGACCCCTTAGCAGTCGTATGGGTGACTTCATAAAGCTCTGTAACTTTACTGTTTCACCTGCTACAATTTTGAACTATACATACACCTGTTTACGCAATATCAGAAAAACAAACAAGTATATTTAATTTATATCTATCAATTCTAATCAATTACACTCATAGAAGAATATCCAGTCACATTATTTCAGAATAAAAAAAGGAAAATTCATGTTAAATTTATTTTTTAGATTCATCATTCTTCTCCCAGCTTCTCAATGTTACTTCTGTTTCCTATAGGGACTTTGGAAATAGAAACAAATGATTAGTCCTAGGTTATATAATTTTACATGTGCAATTATTTTTAGATAAATTAAGCACGCTCATTCTCAGGCTTCAGCTTAACTCACTTATGTTTAAGAACCATTAACTGAAGATTAAAGCTAAGAGGATCTGAGCATCGGTAGTCTCCCCCCTTAATGTTATATTCCTTTTTTCTCTTGTTTAATAAATATCTATTAACTGCATATCATGTGTCAGTATAGTGTCAGGGACATTATACACCAATGGAAAATGAGATTCAGAGTGGAATGTCACCGCATCTGACCAAGGAGGGCTGACCTACGTGTAACAACTTTGACCCTGACTGACTCGAGCAAGGTGGCCCTCACAGACTTTACACATCATTCTCATGTTGTTTTCACTATACTTTTCAGCTTAGGTTTCTACAAAAACCTGTCTACAAACAGTAATTCAAGAGTCCTTAATTCTATCTTTTTTTCCTTCCTCTGCTCAAAAATTATGATGAAGATGTAACTGGTACTATTATGCTTAATCTTTAAAAGTGAATACCCTTCTTATGGCATTGATTTTATAGGGATAAAATAAAATGTTCAGATTTACTTCCCAAAATTACTGAATTGTTTTAGTTCATTCCTTTCAGACATCATTTCAGAACTGAACCATGACAACAGAATAATCACTCTGCATATTTATATGAAAGAACCATTTAAAATTTTGAACTATTTTACTTCTAGACAAAGGAAAAAAGTAAAACTTGTTAATCATGTTCTGCAGAATGTCATTATTATGGATGCCACAACAAGTTGCCATAGTGGCAGAGAAATACTCATTTTTTTTTTTTTCTTTTAAATACCAATTACAAGATAGTGTTGAATTCCTTTAAAATGTTACTGGGGATATTTGCAGAGAACCAAACATTTTGTTGTTGTTGTTCACATAATTACCTGAGGCAAGTGCTTCATTCAGTGGTCAGTCAGATGAACACGATCCGGCCCGTGTGAACAGGGTGGTTCATGTTCAGAGGTCCCCGTTAAAACAGAAAAAGCAATCTTTTACAAAACCCCAATCATATGTATCTTCTTTCCATCTGGAAATTAGAGTTTCCAGTACAAATGCCCTTTTCTTCTAGCCATTGTTAAAAAAGAGGTGATAAATTGTTCCCTGATTTGCAGGGCCTGGAATAAACAAACAAACAAACAAAAAAAACCTGGAATAAGCCATGATTATTTCTCTTCTTCTCTAGTCTAACTCATCAAGATTAGTTTAAATAAAATTGCCTTTGCCTAAACTGGTTACTGCAATGGTCTTACAAAGAGAAAAACAAAGTTTTTTATCTTGACTACTGTATCTGTGGTGATAATTTGAAAGAGAAGTTTTCCTCTCAAATTTAGTATCTGTACCTTTTATAAACACATATTTTTAAGTCACCATTGTGAAAGACAAAATAATGGCCCCCGAATATGTCCATGTCCTAATCCCCAGAACTCAAGAAGTTTTTTTTAAGCAAAAAGAAAGTTTTATTTGTCATATATCCAAAAACGCAAAAGTGGAAAGCTGACAAGCATGCTGCCAGAGTTAATGTCTGCCTGAACCCAAGGAAATATTACAGAATAGACAAAAGTACGAAGATGGCCAAGCATACTGCTAGAGCCATGTCTGCCCAAGTCCAAGAAATATTAGAGAATAAGCAAGAACGGCAAAACAGACAAGCAAGCTGCCACAGCCTTGTCTGCCCAAGTCCAAGGACTATTACAGAATAGGCAAGAACAGAAAAACAGACAAGCACGCTGCCACAGCCATGTCTGCCCAAGTTCATTAACTATTACAGAAGGACCAGTATATATTAACATTACAAAATGGACAAAACCATTGAAAGCTTCACCTTTTCACACATTGGCTAGAAATTGTAATTCTACATTTTGAGTTGTCTATCTTATCAATCACTGGTTTCAGTAACGACAGTCAGGAGGGTCTTCATTGGCCCAACAAATTTTGTATTCAGTAAATGCTAATAGAAAAAGATAAGAGTGGAAAGTCTTCTGTGTTCTGTTTGATTGGTTTACGTGAAAGGTTCCCTGAAAGGTATTTTTTATACCCCAGGGCTCAATTGATGTGTCCTTGTGAGTCCTTGTGAGCTCCAGTTGGGTCACATTCTGTATGCTCAAAATAGGGAATAATGACTTCAATATTTTTTCCTAAATCATTCCCTCCTGTTGATAGGAGATTGGAGATAACACATTGATCTGGACTTAGTCAAGCTCTTAGATGGTGGCCATGGAAGGATCTTTAAACTCAGTGCTGGTTTTCTTTCCACTGGATACCATCTGGTTCTTCACCAGGATATTAAGTAAGAGCGATGTTCTCAATCTCATTGTCGGAGTGAGCAGACTCAATGTACATCAACATTTTAGCTGGAGGCCTTTTTTGGCCTTGTAGGTGTGTAAGACAATAGAAGATTAAGTTTATTATGCCTAATAGTTAATAGTATCAGGATGGAGACTAAGAATATAGCTAGCCCTCACAGCAGTGATCTAAACCATGTACTTATTCCTGATGGTAACCAACCAAATGAATCTCGTGTTTCTACGGGTGCTACAGTGTGTGACCAAGTAGCTTACTGCCTAATTCTATGTATATCTTGTTCTACTTCTCCTGTGTTATTCATCCAAATGCAACAAGAGGTATTTGCTACAGCACAGATTACACTTTCTTGGACTTATAAAAAAAAAAAATCTAAGGCTATTCTCTTACCTAATGCCTTCTTGGCTTAATGAGGTCAGAGATCACTGTTGTATTTCCATCCCGCAAGCAACTTTGTCTGCTATTTGTTCCATTAAAAAAAAAGAAAGAAAGAAACCAAACTCATTGCCATTGAGTGAATCTGACTTACAGAGACCCATAGTGATTGACAAATTTCTTAAAGATACCTCCAATTCAACTATACCATAAGTAGGAATTAGAACTACCAACCATACCCTGAGTGTTGTACCAATGAGTTTGCTTCTGACTTTCATTTTACAATGTGTAATAATTTAACATTACCTTACCAATTTTTACTAGCATCATTACTATGAATATCTAAAGGTAATCCTAAATTTCCAAAAGTGCATTGCCATGCATCCATCAGGAATTGAAACAAGTGATTACCCAAGTAAATTTACTATCAGTTGGAAAGGATCATCTAAATTAGTATAGTTGGATCCACAACACAAAAATATTCATAAGGAGAACAGAAAATGTAGAAAAATTTACATGTGTCAACCAAGCTTCCGTTAAAGAATACATGATTAGCAGGATAATACAGGATGGACTCCTGCTGGAGGTCTCTAGTTAATCTCTTTGTAACATGCTAAGTGCTCTTCCTGAGGGCAAGCTGCCCCACCTTGGTTTACCTATTAAGAGTCATGGGTCACTTTCTCAGAAGCAGAAGTGGAGCCTAAGACAAAATGGAGTCCGAGCCATTTCCTCTGCGAACCTGGTTTCCTTAAGACGCTAAGGGGTTTCTTCTGCATAGTAAGGTGATGACAGTTTGATTACAAACATTAGACAAGTATTTCATAAGATATTATCTTGAAGACTAATTAATTGCTGATTTACCCTAAACATAACTCTCAGTCTGATCTTTGAAATCAGTTTCACAAAACAGACTTAACTCTTCAAAAAAAACCACGATGCCCAGAGTAAAAGGGTCCAGTTTCTCTGGACTACCATTTGACTCTAAGTGGCTTCAGGAACAAGTCTTTTTTTTTCCTCAAAGTTTGAGATTCAAAAGGACACCCAAAAGTAATAGCCTGTGTGGATTACCCTAGCCTCCATGAAAGCCAGAAATCTGGATTTCAGGAGAATTACAACTCTTTCATCATTCCTTCCCTTGGATCATAATCTTGTTATAGAATCTTTGATCAAAAATGTCCAATAAATGGTAGGTGGACACCATCTGGTTTTTAAGATCCCAGGCACCATACCCTCTACGTGTCTGTGAGTTTGTCGTACTGTTGAGGCCTGCATGTGGCTGTGATGCTGGAAGCTATGCCACCGATATTCAGATACGAACAGGGTCACCCATGGCAGACAGGTTTCAGCTGAGCTTCCAAACTAAGACGGGCTAGGGAGAAGGAACTGGCAGTCTACTTATGAAAAGAATTAGTCAGTGAAAACCTTATGAATAGCAGGGGAACACTGTCTGATATCGTGCTGGAAGATGAGCCCCCAGGTTGAAAGGCACTCAAAATACGACTGGGGGAGAGCTGCCTCCTCAAAGTACAGTCAACCTTAATGACGTGGATAGAGTCAAGATTTCCGGACCTTCATTTGCTGATGTGGCATGACTCAAAATGAGAAGAAACAGCTAAAAACATCCATCAATAATCAGAATGTGGAATGTACGAAGAATGAATGTAGGAAAATTGGAAATTGTCAAAAATGAAATGGAACACATAAACATCAATACGCTAGGCATTAGTGAGCTGAAATAGACTGGTACTGGCCATTTTGAATCACAGAGATCATATGGTCTACTATGTCAGGAATGATAACTTGAAGAGGAATGGCATTGCATTCATCATCAAAAAGAACAATCAAATCTACCCTGAAGAACAACACTGTCAGTGAGAGGATACTATCCATGTCTACAACGAAGGCCACTTAATACGACTATTATTCAAATTTATACACCAGCCACTAAGGTCACAGGTGAAGAAATTGAAGATTTTTACCAGCTTCTCCAGTCTGAAATTGATCGAATGTGCAATCAGGATGCATTGATAATTACTGATGATTGGCATGCAAAAGTTGGAAGCAAGAAGGATCAGTAGTTGGAAAATATGGCCTTGGTGACAGAGATGATGTGGGAGATTGCATGATAGAATTTTGCAAGACCAATGGTTTCTTCATAACAAATACTTTTTTTACTAGTATAAATGGCAACTATACACATGGACCTTGCCAGATGGAATACACAGGAATCGAATCTACTACATCTGTTGAAAGAGACAATGGAAAAGCTCAATATCATCAGTCAGAACAAGGCCAGGGGCCGACCATGAAACAGACCATCAATTGCTCATATGCAAGTTCAAGTTGAAACTGAAGAAAATCAAAACAAGTTGACAAGAGCCAAAGCACGAACTTGAGTATATTCCACCTGAATTTAGAGACCATGTCAAGAATAGATTTGATACGTTAAACACTAATGACCGAAGACCAAATGAGTTGTGGAATGATATCAAGGACATCATCAATGAAGAAAGCAAGGGGTCATTCAAAAGACGAGAAAGAGAGACCAAAACGGATGTCCGAAGAGACTGTCAAAGTTGCTCTTGAACGTAGAGTAGCTAAAGAGAAAGGAGGAAATGATGAAGTAAAAGAACTAAATAGTAGATTTCAAAGGGTGGCTCGAGAAGACAAAGTAAAGTATTCCTCACGGATTGAATTGTGTCTCCCCAAAATATCTGTCAACTTAGCTGGGCCATGAGTCCCAGTATTGTATGAGTGTCCACCATTTCATGTGATTTCCCTCTGTTTTGTAAATCCTATCCCTATGATGAAATGAGATGGATTAGTGGCAATTATATTGATGAGATACACAAAATTAGATACTGTCTTAAGCCAATCTTTTTGAGATATAAAAGAAAGAAGTGAGCAGAGAGACAGGGGACCTCATACCACCAAGAAGGCAGCACCGGGAGCAGAGCACATCCATTGGACCTGGGGTCCCTGTGCCTCAGAAGCTCCTCAACCAGAGGAATATTGATGGCAAGGAATCTCCCTCCAGAGCCAACAGAGAAAGAAAGCTGACCCCTGGAGCTGACACCCTGAATTTGGACTTGTAACCTACTAGACTGTGAGAGAATGAATTTCTCTTTGTTAAAGCCATCCACTTGTAGTATTTCTGTTATAGCAGCACTAGATGACTAAGACAGTATTATAATGACATGTGCAAAGAGCTGGAGATAAAAAACCAAAAGGGAAGAATAGTGTCGGCCTTTCTCAAGCTAAAAGAACTGAAGAAAAAATTCAGGTCTCGAGTTGCAATAGTGAAGGATTCCACGGGGAAAATATTAAATGACTTACAAAGCATCAAAAGAAGGTGGAAAGAATATACAGAGTCAGCATACCAGAAAGAGTTGGTCGATGTTCAGCCATGTCAAGAGATAGCATATGATCAGGAACTGATGGTACTGAAGGAAGAAATTCAAGCTGCACTGAAGGCATTAGAGAAAAACAAGGCTCCGGGAATTGACCAAATATCAAGTGCGATGTTTCAAACAGATGTGGCACTGGAAGCGCTCGCTCATCTGTGCCAAGAAATTTGGAAGACAGCTACCTGGCCAACCAACTGGAAGAGATACATTGTTATGCCCAGTCCCAAGAAAGGTGATCTAACCAAATGCAGAAATTATCGAACAATATCGTTAATATCACACGCAAGTAAAATTTTGCTGAAGATCATTCAAAAGTGGCTGCAGCAGTATATCAACAGAAAACTGCCCGAAATTCAAGCTGGACTCAGAAGAGGATATGCAACCAGGGATATCATTACTGATATCAGATGGATCCTGGCTGAAAGCAGAGAATACCAGAAAGATGTTTACCTGTGTTGTATTGACCATGCAAAGGCATTCGACTGTGTGGATCATAACAAATTATGGATAATATTGCAAAGAATGGGAATTCCAGAACACTTAATTGTGCTCATGAGGAACCTGTACATAGATCAAGAGACAGTTGTTCAAACAGAACAAGGGGATACTGCATGGTTGGAAGTCAGGAAAGGTGTGCATCAGGGTTGTATCCTTTCACCATGCCTATTCAATCTGTATGCCGAGCAAATAATCCAAAAAGCTGGACTGTAGGAAGAAGAACGGGCATCAGGATTGAAGGAAGACACATTAACAACCTATGTTATGCAGATGACACAACCTTGCTTGCTGAAAGTGAAGAGGACTTGAAGCACTAACTGATGATGATCAAAGACCACAGCCTTCAGTATGGATCACACCTGAACGTAAAGAAAACAAAAATCCTCGTAACTGAACCAATAAGCAACATCATGATAAATGGAGAAAAGATTGAAGTTGTAAAGGATTTCATTTTACTTGGATCCACAATCAACACCCATGGAAGCAGCAGTTAAGAAATCAAAAGAGGCACTACATTGGGCAAATCTGTTGCGAAAGACCCCTTTAAAGTGTTGAGAAGCAAAGATGTGACCTTGAAGACTAAGGTGTGCCTGATCCAAGCCACGATATTTCCAGTCGCATCATACACATGTGAAAGCTGGATAATGAATAAGGAAAACCGAAGAAGAATCAATGCCTTTGATTGTGCTGTTGGTGAAATATATTCAATATACCATGGACTGCCAAAAGAACAAACAAATCTGTCTTGGAAGAAGTATAACCAGAATACTCCTTAGAAGCGAGGATGCCAAGAATACCTCTTGCATACTTTGGACATGTTATCAGGAGAGATCAGTCCCTGGAGAAGAATATCATGCTTGGTAAAGTACAGGGTCAGCGAAAAAGAGGAAGACCCTCAACAAGATGGATTGACACAGTGGCTGTAGCAATGGGCTCAAGCGTAACAATGATTCTGAGAATGGCACAGGACCGGACAGTGTTTCGTTCCATAGAACAGAGGGTCACTATGAGTCAGAGCAAACTCAGTGGCACCTAACAACAACAACAACAGGCACTATACAGTGAACTAGGAAGTAGAATAGAAGCACTAACAATAATATTACGCAAATTGTCTGAAATAACCAATGAAACCATGACTCTAAGGTCTTTGAAACAGGGAAACAAATATCAAAGGTGTTTGTCTATACATCAGCAGCAGCAGTAACTGCTTTTTATGTGCCTCAGCAGCACTACATTCTGCAAAACCTCAGATAATATAAATAGAGCAACATTTATACATTAAGGCACAAACTGTTCCTCGAGAGAACTAACAGGAAATCTAATGTTGTTCTATTTTGTAAAATCAGTTTGATTTCAGACACTTCTCTGGTTATGGTATTTACAACTTGTTGTTTACCAATAGGAACTTCTAATTCGAGAGTTAAAATATCTAAACCCATTAGTTAGATAATTTAGTAGAAAAGAGGAAAATGGTTCCTTATATCCAGAAAGTAGGACTTTAAAACATCAGCAATATTTCCACATAAAATCCATAGTAATCTTTCAGTTTACTCAGTCTTATGTAGTTAATTTTTGTTCCATGTGATTCTAGATCAGCCACAGTCTGTGAACCCATAAGCTTCTGTGTAAGAGTTCTGGGAATCTGGACTGAGTTCAGTCAGTCTTTTTCATAAGTCCATCTTTTGTTGAGATATTTTGGTCAAACATTTTCAGCAATTCAGCAAAGTAAAAACTTACCTGCAGATGACAAAACAATACGGTCGTGATTAATTTATAAAAATAATACTTAGTAGTGAAAGACCTGACAGAAATTCATTACAAGCACAATGTAAAGGCCAAATAAAATCAATCTTAAAAGCTTTAGACAAAACTATTTCTAAATATAACCATTAACCTTATTTTCAAAGAGCTTCAGATATAATACATAATAATTTTGAGATATAATATCATATAGTCAGGATATATCAAGAATATACCAAGATTACCAAGTCTCTAAATACCTGAATAGTAATTAAAAAAAAAAAAAACTTCATAGGTAAATGACGTGCATGCCCCAATCACATCATTGGCTTTGATGATGTTAGACTAAAAAAAAATAAATAAAGTTTTGACTGTGTTAGCAATTAAAAAATAATAATAAGATTATGACATATTACACATTTGCTGTCTAATATTAAGCAAAAACACAAGAGGAGATACTAACTTATAAATTTTAATCTAAAAAGAATCAGGCATTTCTCTTGATTTTGACTATGCATTTCATGTAATTTATTAAATAAAACTTTTTAGCACTTTTATAAAAGTTTTTCGTGGCTCTCCATGAAGTTTCAGAGTTGTCAGGAGTTTATTACAGGTCACCGTGAAACAATACTTAAGTTATGTAACCAAAGGTCTACAGGTAAAAATCTTAGCTTTTTTTTCTCTTTCTAAAAGCCATGTGGCTTGGTTTTCAGCTCAGGAATCTTATTTTAATGAGACAGAGCCTTTGTCTTTGAGGCAGAGTACACAAAGGATAAATTAACCCTTCAACTCAGAAATCAAAGAAAATTTTACTATTTTAACAGCGAGAAACCCAATTCTTTTTTTAATATGTTATTTAATATTAAAGCTACTAAAAATTTCCTAAGTTAAACCTTTAAACTTTAGTCAGACAGATAAAACTTTTGATCAGATCAATTAGTTGTTTTTTTTTTTATAAACCTCTTAAATGCTCTTTGTCACGTGTCTCTTAAAGTGCATCCCTTTAAATGGCAAAAATGGACTAACCCATTAGCAGACCCAAATAAAGGATATAGATATCCTTTCTCTTGTGGCATAAAAAGCAAAAGTATATAAGCTTAAATTACGACAAATATCTACTAACTCAATTTAATTAATAAGTTACCTAAAATGTCATGGGAGTTATTTAAGCCTGTATATCATTAAAACATAACGGCAATTGAAATAAAGTTTGTTTAAACATTCCAAACTTTCATTCAACTTTTCCTATTTCCCATAGTTTTCCCAATCTAATTTTAGCCCTTAAAGATTTTATCAACTAGCTTTGGAAACCACAAAGTCTCTGCTCAACTGACTAATTCTTTGATATGAATATAACCTTAAGTCTCTGGCTAGGGCTAGAAACATTTTTCCAGGTCATTTCAGATGTGTCTCAATGTGATTCCTATTGTTTAGCTTCATAGGGAAAACTTATAAAGTTCCATGACTGGAATCCACCCAATTTCTGATAACCATAGCAAAGCAGCAATTCTTTCCTATCGTCTTTTGTCTTAGAAAGGTCTTCACCTAGTTGGAACAGGTCTTTCAAAAGCTCCTGGAGACTGGGGGCTGGGGAGTCATGATCCTGCCTGGCCCTCCCTATTCAAGGACATTTTAATTTATTTGGCAAAAGGAACTCGGCAGATGTGATTAAATTAAGGGGCTTGAAACGGGGAAATTAGCTATGAGTCAGAATTGACTTGATGGCAACAAGTAGGCTAAGTGCTTGGCTTCTAACTGAAAGGTTGGCAGTTCAAACCTACCCAGTCGTTCTGTGGTAGAACTGCTTCCATAAAGATTACAGCCAAGAAAATGATAGAGCAGTTCTACTCTGTCACATGGGGTCGCTATGAGTCCAAATCAACTAGACAGCACTTATAACAACAACAACCTGGATTATTCCAATGTAACCAGAAGGGTCCTTATATGAGGGAGGCAGGAGAATCAGAGTCAGAGAAGGAGATGAGAGAACCAGAGGGTGGAGTAACTGTAGATGCAGGAACCAAAGACACAGGCAGCCTCCGGGAGCTACAGAAGGCAAGGGACCGGATTCTTCCCTATAGCTCCCAGGAGGAACACAGCCCCGATGACATCATTTTAGACTTCTGACCTCCACAGCTGAAGAAGATAAATTTGTGTTCCTTTAAGCCACTAAGTTTGTAGCGATTTGCTACAGCAGCCATAGGAAACTATACACCATATTCAGCTTTTTTTTTTTTTTTTTTAAATAAAAGAATGAAATTCTGCTGTCACATTTCTAGGAAAATATTACAGAGTTTAATATTTATGATGGAATAACTAGAGATATCATGATAGACAAATTATTTTATCTAGCTTAATTTAATAAATGCTGTGACCATCTGTATCTTTCTAACAAAAGTCAAACCTACCATTTCTTCCCATTTTAAAAAGAAAAATCATGGCAAACTATGTCATCTTCCAGCCTTTAAAAGGAAAATTTTCCCATTGGCCTATTCCTCTTTCCCTCTCTAATCATAAGAAAGGGTTTTCCTTTAAAATGAGGATAAAATTTCATGATCGCTATGAGTCGGAATAGACTCGACGGCACTGGGTTTGGTATGGTTTTGGTACTGCAGAAAAAAAATAAAGCAATTGCATATGACCACTTATTTCTTTAGAATGAGAGGACTGGCCTCTTATGAACGGAGTAGATGCATAAAATACATCTTGACGAAAGGAACCAAGATTGGTAGCCCTTCAAAGAAGCTTGCATTCATTGCAGTGACATTAAAATATCACAAACTCTCTTAAAAAGCTAAGAAAATAGTGTTTTAAATATGTAGGATAAAACCCTTTGAAAACGGATGGCATGAAAGGGATCAAAATCACAAGAGTAAACAGCATTCAGACCTGAAGTGTTCTGACTTTAGTTAAGGAAAAAGACATTTTAAAATCTTCAGCGTATGGGGGTATTTTTCAGGGCAGCATTGGAAAATGTTAGAATGCTGATGCAAGCGAACAAAGATGAGACAAATCATTGCCATTGATAAGGGGAATAAAAGACACTATGTGCAGATGGGCAAATTTGTTTCTAAAAATGAAGAATAACTCTGAAATTGCATAAAAGCTGGGAATCATGACCAAAACCAATCACAGGGACTAGACAAAAAATCAGTAATTCTTGAAGAACAACTACATTTTTCTGTTGTATTAATACTTTCCCATTCACTACTCCAAGTATGTAAGTGCACTGAACTTTTACAATATCATTTCTTTGGCAGCAGACATAGTGTTGTCCCACAGAGGAATGTCCATATGTTTCTGCAAGAGAATAACCTCTCTCTTGAAAAACCAAAGGAATGATTGTTCTTTAAGGTCCTTTCCAGGATTGACATGCTATGATGCTATTCTTCTCAGGTATTGTTTAAGCAAAGGACAACTCTATTGAACTACATTATCCCGGTCCAACAATATAGTTTTGGAATACAGATTTAGGACAGGCTTTTTTAACCATAGGTAATTTTTTGCAAGTATTTACCCTAAAGAATGGCCAGCCCCTCCTTGTATCCCTAGCCCTTAACCAGTTGCTGTTGAGTCAGTTCCAACATATGATGACCCCATGTCTGTCAGAGTAGGACTGAGCTCCATGGGGCTTACCACGGCTGATTTTTCAGAAGTAGATTGCCAAGTTTTTCTTCCAAAGCACATCTGGGTGGATAAGACATTTGGAATAAACTTGAAACACATTAAAACCAGTGTTTTATAAAGAAGAGAGAGTAAAACAAATACAAAATCTCAAATTTGTATACTACCATTAGGAAAATGGTTTGCAACCCTGAAGAGAATTATAACTCAATCATTAGGAATTCTCCCAATTTACCTTAGATGTACCTATGCATGTGAAATACAGGAGAGTCAACCAAGCTGCTAAAGATAATTCATTGTTTGTTGCAAAGCATTTCTACTTACATTACTTCAATTGATTTATGAAATGAGTATTATTAAACTTGAAGAAACTGAGGCCCAAAGGACCTAATCAAAAGTCACACATCTAGTAAGTAGAAGAATCCAGAGGAAAACCCACATCTTTGGACTTCAAGTCCCATGTCTTTATCAGTCTTCAAATTTCAATTACTTATTCATTTTGCTGGTAGGTTGATATGATATTGTAGGACATAGCCCATGCTTCCAAATTAAAATGCCAAGAATAATCATATATTCTATAACACGAAAATCCCAAAGTTGCTAACCCTTATAGAAATACTCTGAGAAACATTAAACAAAAGGAGTGCAAATGCTTTGAATATCATAGTGCCTAAATGGTAGCTCAACTGTCAGATGGACTCAAGGTCGGAAGCAGAGAATTGGATTAAATAATGACAGGTTGCTTTTTCATAGGTGACCTGAGTGTTAAGTCAGCATAGGAAGAACGCTATGTTCTGATGTCACAAATAGCTCTGCAGCATAACCTTAAGCCCCATCCATGACATTGATAATGACATTGAAAATTAACAAACAAAAAAAAAGTTTAAGGAAGGACATATTCTATTGAGTCTTGTTATACTCTGTTATTAATATTTCATTAGTAGGTGTGATGGATAAATTGTGGAACATTCTGCTGTGGGCCGTGCCAAACCTACCAGGTGATGTTGAGATAGTGGTCAGGGAGCTACACAGAGGGCGTGGGGTTGAGGAAGGCCTAGATCCTTTAGAAAAACATTTCCGTAATCCATTTTGTCTCCACTCACTGTCAGGATCAATAAAAATGAATGTCACAACCAGTTTGACTCTACTCTAGTTTTAAAATAAACACTTAATTCTAAAAATATTTACAGAAGGACTCTATCAATTAGGAAGAATAAAAAAAAACACTGAAAGAAATTAAAAGGATCATTATCACAATGCATATCATTATCTGTTTTCATTACTAATCACCGGTCATTCTAGCTGGTTCACTTAATTGGCTATTTTCAATCACTCCATTTTTTTCAAATTTAATTTAACTAAATGAAGTGATGTCAATTATAAGCAGTGAATCAGGGAGAAACTAATGATTATAGATAATGCAATTGTCCCAGTAACTAGCTCGAGGAGAATGTGTTAAGCTTTATGAAGAGAAAAGCGTGAAGTCAACAGGCAGTAAGCGTGAGTACAGTAACACCATTTCTTCTCACAACTTTCATGTTTTAATATTGATTACGTGTCCAGAGTGTACTACCATCTGGTCAGGACATGTAAAATTGTGCAGCTTTCACCAGTTAGACATCAATGAATGGAAAAGTACATAGAGCTATTGGTGCTGAAGTTTCATTTCCAAAAGTAAAAGCAGTAAAAAAATGTCTTTTGGGTATGGCGTTACTCCAGCTAACATTAGCCTAAGGGCAGAGTTACTATTAGTATGTCATTATTGTTAGGTGCCTTGGAGTCGGTTCCTACCCATAGCCACCCTACGTCAGCAGAACGAAACACTGCCTGATCCTGTGCCATCCTCACAATTGTTGCTATGCTTGAGCCCATCTTTGTAGTCACTGTGTCAACCCAACTCCTTGAGGGTCTTCCTCCTTTTCACTGACCTTCTATTTTACCAAGCATGATGTCCTTCTCCAGGGACGGGTCCCTCCTGATAACATGTCCAAAGTAAGTGAGACAGTCTTGCCATCTTCGTTTCTATGGAACATTCTGGCTGTACTTCCTCCAAGGTGGATTTGTTCATTCTTCTGGCAGTCCATGGTATATTCAAGATTCTCCACCAACACCATAATTCAAAGACATAAATTCTTCTTCAGTCTTCCATGTTCATTGTTGACATTTCCCACGCATATGAGGAGAATGAAAACACTTGGGTCAGGTGTACCTTAGTCTTCAGTGACATCTTTGTTTTTTAACATTTTAAAGAGATCTTTTGCAGGAGATTTGCTGAATGCAATGTGTCATGTGATTTTTTGACTGCTCCTTCAATGGGTGTTGATTGTGGATCCAAGTAAAATGAAATTCTTGACGACTTCAATCTTTTCTCCATTTATCATGATGTTGCTTATTGGTTCAGGTGTGAGGATTTTGTTTTCTTTATGCTGAGGTGTAATCCATACTGAAGGCTGTGGTCTTTGTTCCTCATCAGTAAGTGCTTCGAGTCCTCTTCATTTTCTACAAGCAAGGTTGTGTCATCTGCATAAGACAGGTTGTTAATGAGTCTTCCTCCAATCCTGATGCCGAGTTGTTCCTCACGTAGTTCAGCTTCTCAGATTATTTGCTCAGCACACAGACTGAATAAGTATGGTGAAGGGATACAACCCTACCACAGACCGATCCTGATTTTAAAACACACAGTATCCCTTATTCTGTTCGAATGGCTGCCTGTTGTTCTGTGAACAGGTTCCTCATGAGCACAACTAAGTGTTCTGGAATTCCTATTATTTGCAATGTTATCCATAATTTGTCATGATTACAAATTGAACGCCTTTGCTTAGTCAATAAAACACAGGTAAACAACTTTCTGGTATTCTCTACTTTCAGCCAAGATCGATCTGACGTCAGAAATGATATCCCTCATTCCCCATAATCTTCTGAATCCAGCTTGAACTTCTGGCAGTTCCCTGTCGATGTATTGCTGCAACTGCTTTTAAATTATCTCCAACAAAATTTTACTTGCTTGTGATATATTGATGATAATTTCCACGTTCACTTGGATCACATTTCTTTGGAATGGGCACAAATATGGATCTCTTCCAGCCAGTTCAAGTAGCTGTCTTCCAAGTCTCTTGGTATAGACTAGTTAGCACCTCCAGTGCTGCACTCATTTGTTGAAACATCTCTATTGGTATCCTGTCATCCCTGGAGCCTTGGTTTTCACCAACGCCATCAGCGAAGCTTGTATTTCTTCCTTCAATACCGTCGGTTCTTGATCATAAGCAACCTCCTGAAATTGTTGAACGTCAACCAATTCCTTTTGGTACAATGACTCTGTGTATTCCTTCCATCTTCTTTTTGGTGCTTCCTGTGTGGTTCAATATTTTCCCCATAGAATCCTTCAATATTGCAACTCAAGGCTAGAATTTTTTCTTTAGTTCTTTCAGCTTGAGAAATGCTGAGCATGTTCTTCCCTTTTGGTTTTCTAACTCCAAGACTCCGTAGATTTCATCATAATATTACTTTGTCTTCTCGAGCCTCCCTTTGAAATCTTCTTTTTAGCTACCCTACTTTCAAGAGCAAGTTTCAGAGTCTCTTCTGACATCCATTTTGGTCTTTTCTTTCCTTCCTGTCTTTTTAATGACGTTCTGTTATCTTCGTGTATGATGTCCTCGATGTCATCTCACAACTTGTCTGGTCTTCAGTTATTGATGTTCGATGCAGCAAATTTATTCTTGAGATGCTCTCTAAATTCAGGTAGGATGTACTCCAGGTCACATTTTGGTATTCCTGGACTTGTTTTAATTTTCTTCAGTTTCAGCTTAAACTAATATATGAGTAATTGATGGTCTGTTCCACAATTGGCCCCTGGTTTTGTTCTGATTGATGATATTGAGCTTCTCCATTGTTTCTTTCCACAGGTGTAGTCTTTTTTTTTTTTTTAATTGAGGTCTGCATCCCACTGCTCTCCTGCTCCCTCAAGGGTTCTCTGTTGTGTTCCTTGTCAGGGCAGTCATTGGCTGTAGCCAGACACCTTCTAGTTCTTCTGGTCTCAGGCTGATATAGTCTCTGGTTTATGTGGCCCTTTCTGTCTCGGGCTCGTAATTACCTCGTGTCCTTGGTGTTCTTCATTCTCCTTTGCTCCAGGTGGGCTGAGACCAATTGATGCATCTTTGATGGCTGCTTGCTAGCATTTAAGACCCCAGATGCCACTCTCCAAAATGGTATGCAGAATGTTTTCTTAATAGGTTTTATTATGCCAATTGACCTGGACATCCCCTGAAACCATGGCCCCCATACCCCTGCCCCTGCTATGCTGGCCTCCAAAGTGTTTCGTTTATTCAGGAAACTTCTTTGCTTTTAGTTTAGTCCAGTTGTGCTGACCTCTCCTGTATTGTGTGTTGTCTTTCCCTTCACCTAAAATAGTTCTTTTTAGATGTAGTCTTTTTGATTCCTGTGTATTCTATTCGGTAAGGTCCACAAGTATAGTAGCCGTTTATGTTGTTGAAAAGGTGTTGGCAATAAATAAGTCACTGGTGTAGCAAAATTCTATTATGCAATCTCTGACGTTATTTCTGTCACCAAGGCCATTATTTTCCAACTACTGATCCTTCTTTGTTTCCAAGCTTTCATTCCAATCACCAGTAATTATCAATGTACCTTGATTGCATGTTTGATTAATTCCAGACTGCAGAAGTCAGTAATAATCTTTAATTTCTTCATCTTTGGCTTTTGTGGTTGGTGCATAAATTTGAATAATAGCCATATTAACTGGTCTTCCTTCTAAGTGTATGGACGTTATCCTTTCACTCACAGCATTGTACTTCAGGATAGATCTTGAAATGTTCTTTTGGATGATGAATGTGATGCCATTCCTCTTCAACTTGTCTTTCTCAGCAGAGAAGACCATATGATTGTCCAATCCAAAATAGCCAATACCAGTCCATTTCAGCTCACTGATGGATCTTTATGCATTCCATTTCATTTTTGATGACTTCCAAATTTCCTAGATTCATACTTCATACATTCTATGTCCTAATTATTAATAAATGTTTGCAGCTGTTTCTTTTCATGTTGAGCCATTTCAAATCAGCAAATGAAAGTCCCAAAAGCTTAACTCCACCCACATCATTTAGGTTGATTCTACTTTGAGGAGGCAACAGTTCTTGAGTCTTATTTTGAGTGCCTTTCATCCTGAGGGCCTCATCTTCCGACATTATACAAGACAATGTTCTGCTGCTGTTCATAAGTTTCTCTCTGGCCAATTTTTCAGAAGTAGACCACCAGTTTCTTCTTCCTAGTCTGTCTTAGTCTGGAAGATGCACTGAAACCTGTACACCATGGTGGCCTTGCTAGTTTTTGAAATACCAGTGGCATAGCTTCCAGCATCATAGCAACACGTAAGCTACCACAGTATGACAAAATGGCAGATTAGTGGTAGGCCATTAATATAAGAGTATAAATTAGTTACCATTAGTATAGCTACCATTAGCATTATGTCTTATACTAATCAATTATCTTATGCTTATCAATTATAAGGGGATCTGGCATAAGTATCAAGCTGAATTTCTCTAGGAAAAAAAAAAAATTCAGGCATTCATTTGAAGTCACCATAAAGGTTCTTCATTCCTCTGCTTCAGTAACCTGCCTCAGATCTTAACAGAGTCATAGATAAATGGACAATCATAAAATTCCTGTTGCCTTCTTTTCCCCTAACATTTTGCTAGATCTAGATTTTTTTTTTTTTTTTAGGGGTAAGGTCAGCTGATAGTCTTCTTCAGGTTAGACTCATGCATATATGCTGGTCTCCACAAAGCCCCCTCTGTTTGGGTAATTAATAATGTGGTACCCTTTATATACACAGCTGGAGTTCTGATTATATATAAGCAGAGCATACTCTCGGAATTGATTTCCTAGTAGCAGCAATAAATTTGTATTAACCCCAACTATATTTTCTGTCCCAAGAAGACCGTCAAGCAGTTAGAAATGCAATTTGTGGTTCACATAAGGCCACCAAATATGTCTTGATTCAAGTGCCAAACGAAACATCTCAATATTCAAGCCCAGTTAGAAAACGTCCCATAACTGATTATCATTATCTGCCAGGAGCTCAGGACGGGAGAGTGATGTCAAACACACAGCACAATATATTTATTATTCCTGCTGAGAACCCAAATTGTTACACCAATCTGATTTTTATATTGCTCTAATCAGCTCAACATACCAATCACTTCATGAAATAATTAACTAGCCAGCCAAATACAAGAAGCATCTCTGAAAACATTGAAAACTAACCATGGAATTTTTCAAATGTCAATTTAAAATTCCAAAAAAATTCTAGGGATATATAGCCACAACTTTCTTTTAGAAATACTAAGGAAAAATGACAGTTAATTTTGATCAGATTGAAGGGAAAATCTATTTTAGTCCTAAAGGCTACTACTTTTTAATATTAGTATTATTAAATCTTTATTCCTGGTTTCCTTTTGTGCTTTGTTGAAGTTCAGATAATCCTAAAGTGCATACACCACAGTGAAATTATAACAATTCCATTCTAAGGTAACATTTTTAAGTCTTCAGGATTAAACAAAGTTATCAGTATTTATTATTATGCTATATAAAATTATACAACCTGAAAAGGAGAAATATATCAGCTACCGTAGTTTTCCAAGTGTAGAACTATTTCTGTAACAAAATATTGTTAATAAAAAATAATTTTACATGTCTGATTTCATTTAAATTTGGAGAAAGCAGATAGAGAATGGAGTTTTATTTAAAAATAACTGAAATCTATTGGGGATTTAAAGATTTCTCTGTCTTTTCTTTGTTGCAACCCATATTAGGAGTTGTTCTCTGTTTTATTTTGCAGTCATCCATTTTTCAGTCTCCATGGCCCCATAAAGTTGCTCAAGGCAAACAAGATCTTTGTAAAATCCAAACATTCTCAAGTCTCTGATTTCATCCATAAGGCTATTGTACTCAAAATCTGCAGAGTCTAAAGACCTAAAGAATTTACCAGTACCACAGTTCCTTTGCATAAATGATTACATCAAAAATAAAGCCATAGCCAGAAGAAATAGACGGTGTCTGGCTACCACTCTCAACCATCCTAACCAGGGTCAAAATAGATGGACCCTGATACAATGGGAGAAAAATGTGGAACAGAACCTCAAATTTCTAAAATAAACAAACAAACCTCTTGGGCTGGTTGAGACTAGAGGATTCCCCAAGACTGTTGCTCTGGGATACTCTTCAAACCTTGAACTGAAACTAACCTCCAGTTCACCTTGTAACTAAATAACAAATAGGCTAAAAAACAAACAAACAAACAAACAAACAAAACCCACATCACCCATAAGTACTGTGATCTTTTAAAAAAATTCCTATATGAGACCAAGTTGTCAACGATTACCTTAAAACAAAGGTGAGAATGTAGGCGGGGGGGCAGGGAAACTAGCTTAATGGAAATAGAACAACCAGAAAAGAAATAATGAGAATGTTTGTTCATGCATTGTGAAGAATGTAACCAATCTCACTAAACAACTTGTGTAGAAACTGTTGAATGGGACTGTAAATTGCTGTGTAAACCTTCACTGAAAACGACAATAAACTTTATGTAAAAAACCCAAAACCAAACCCAGTGCCTTTTTGCGTCTATGGGTCTAAAGTGGGTCTCTTGTAAGCAGCATGCAGTTGGATCGTTTTTTAAATCCAATCTGTTAATCTGTGTCTTTTAATTGATCAGTTTAATCCATTTACATTTAATTTGATTACTGATATTGAAGAACTTTATTTCTGCCATTGTGCTCTTTTCTGTGTCTCATGTCTTTTTGGTTCAATTCCTCCAATACTGTCTTCTTTTGTGTTTGGAGTGATTTTTTTTTATTAGTATATCATTTTGATTTCTTCACTTCCTTTTATACGTATACACACACACATACATATATTCATTATTTTCTTAGTGGTTACCAAGGGAATTAAAAATCTAGTTTGACCTGATACCAACTTAGCTTCAATAGCATACCTTAGCTCAGCTCCTTTCCAACTTCCTCCCACCTTTTATGTTGTACTGTCACAAATTATATCTTCATACATTGTGCGTCCATTAACACTGATTTTTAATTCTTGTTTTATGTATTTTTCTTTTAAATTTCATAGGAAGCAAAAAGTCAAGTTACATACCATGATGGTTAAGACTGTGTGTCAACTTGGCTAGGCCGTGATCACTCCCATGATGGAAACTGTGGTGAGTAATCAATCAGTTGAAGAGGAGTTTCCTTGGGGGTGTGGCCTACATCTAAATATAAGCAGATGTTCTGGCTTTTTGCTCGCTCTAGATCCTACAGCTGCCCCCTGTTCATCTGACTTCCAGTTCTTGGGACTTGAGCTATTAGTTTATCTGCTGATTTTGGGATTCGTCCATCTTCACAGACTGTGAGCAGAAGCCCTGCCCTTTGACCTGCCAATCTTGATTTCTCCAAACTCTGCAGCTACGAGAATCAGGAGAACCTTGCAGACTTGCCTACCAATCTTGGAATTCATCGATCTTCACAGCTTGTGAGCAAGAGCCCTGCTCTCCAGCTTGCTGATCTTGGGTTTGCCAGCCCCTGTGGCTACGTGAATTGAGAGAAGCCTCTATCCTGATCCATGGGCTTGGGACGTTCCAGTCTCTACAATCGTGTGAGCCATTTCCTTGATATAAATCTCTCCATATATATATTTATACACTTTACTGGTTTTGCTTCTCTAGAGAACCCAGCCTAAGACACATACCAAAAATGCAATGATATCAGCTGTTATATTTACCTATACATTATCTTTATTGGAAACCCCGGTGGCGTAGTGGTTAAGTGCTATGGCTGCTACCCAAGAGGTCGGCAGTTTGAATCCTCCAGGCACTCCCTAGAAACTGTATGGGGCAGTTCTACTGTCTTGTAGGGTTGCCATGAGTCGGAATCGACTCGACAGCAGTGGGTTTGTGGTTTTTGTTATCTTTATTAAAGATCTTTACTTCTTCTTATGGTTTTGAATTACCATCTAGTGTCCTTTTGTTTCAACCTGAAGGATTCCTTTTTGCATTTCTTTTAGGGCAGGTCTACTAGTGACAAGCTCCCTTAGCTTTTTTAAATCTGGGAATGTCTTAATTTCTTCTTCATTTTTGAAGTATAGTTTTGTCTGATACAGAATTCTTGGTTGACAGTTTGAAAGTTTTTCTTTTCTTTTTTTTCATTATAGCACTTTATATCATCCCACTGCCTTCTGGTCACCATGGTTTTTGGTGGTAAATCAACTATTAATTTTATTGAGGGTCTCTTGTATGTGACAAGTGGCCTCTCTCTTGCTGCTTTCAAGATTCTCTTTTTGTCCTTTGCTTTTGGACATTTTGATTATAATGTGTCTCAGTATGGATCTCTTTGAGTTTATGTTGAATGAAGTATGTCAGGTTTCCTGTGTGTGTAGATTCGTGTCATGAAATTTTGGAACTTTTCAGCCATTATTTGTTCTAATATTTTTTTCTTCCCCTAACCCTTTTCTTCTGAGACTCCCATAATGCATTTGTTGGTATACCTGATTGATGGTTTCCGATAGGTTCCTGGGGCTCCTTCAGTTTTCTTCATTATTTTTTTTTTTCCTGTTCCTCAGACTGGATAATTTCAATTGCTTTATCTTCAAGTTAACTGATTCTTTTTTCTCCCTACTCAAATCTGCTGTTGAAACCTGTCTTAGTTATCTAGTGCTGATATAATGAAAATAGCACAAACGAGTGGCTTTAACAAACAGAAATTTATTTTCTCACAGTTTAGGCTAGAATTTCAAATTCGGAGTGCCAACTCTAGGGGAAGGTTCTCTCTCTCTCTCTCTCTGTTGGCTTTAGGCAAAGATCCTTGTCTTTTTCATCTTCTGTTTCTTGGTTCTTTGGAGATTTTATGTGGTGTGGCATCTGTCTTCCTCTATCTGCATTTGTTTGATTGGTTGCTTGCTCAGTCTGCTCTTTTTATATCTCAAAAGAGACTGATTTAAGACACCAAAAATGAAAAAAAACAAACCTGTTGCCATCAAGTTGATTCTGACTCTTAGCAGCCCACTCTACACTAATTCTGCCTCATCAACATAACAATGAAAACTCATTTCCAAATAAGATTATAACCAATAGACATAGGGATTAGGATTTATAACACATATTTTGGGGGACACAATTAAATCCATAACGAACCCTCTGTTGACTTTTTTTATTTTAGCTAGCGTACTTTTAAGCTCCAGAATTTTAATTTGGTTTCTTTTTGTGATTTCTATCTCTTTGATACTACCTGCTTATTTACACATTATTCTCCTAATTCCACTTAGTTCTTTGTCATCTTTCAGCTCTTTAAACATATTGAAGGCAGTTAATACAGCATCTTTGCCTAGTAAGGTCAATGTCTGGGGTTCTTTGGGAATGTTTTCTGTCAATTTTTTTTTCCTGCCAATGTGATGTACTTTCCTTTTGTACACTTTGTAAATTTTTTATTAAGAACTGGACATTTTGAACATAGTAAGTAGTAAATCTGAAAATCAGATTCTCTTCCCTCCCCAGGCATTGCCCTTGGTGCTTATTGAATGCTGCAATCATCCACTTATTTAGTGACTTTCTCAAACTATTTTTGCAAAAACTACATTCCTTATAAACAAAATATCTGTTCTACTATCTTTGTAGTCAGTCTAACAGAGATTACCTTAAATGCCTGCATCTAATTTTTAAAAAGACAAATAATGGGTGTATTCCATTTCTTTAAACACCCTTAAATAAAGCAATCAAGAAAGTCACTTTAGTCTGTGGCAGTTGAAATAATGACCAGTCTCTGTGTTAACTAGACTCCAGAGTTCCTCAATAGTTGATTCAGACAGTTCTTGCCATACGAATAGCTATTTTGGTGAAAGGACAAATTCTGGGAGCTTCCTACTCCACCATTTTCCATGATGTTCTCATGTAACAATTTTAACCAGAAAATATATAGAGATCCTGAATGGTATTTTAACTCTACCACTCAAAAAAAAAAAAAAAAAAAAGAGACTCTCTAGACTTGTAATTTTCGTACTCACCAGACCAGATTATGGTTGATTTCGACTGTTTTTTAAGGTAAATGGCTACCAAATGTGCAGGACTTTGATACTAAACATATTGTAAATTATAAAGTACATTCTAGGCAACATTGTCTCAGAAAAAAAAAAAAAATCCTGTAGTGCATCAAATAAAATAGTAGAGTTTTGCATGGGAAGACACAGTAGTGACATCTAGGTTGGAATTAGAGTAAAAGAAGCTAGTCTGGATTTTTTTTTTTTTTTAAATATCTAAACTGAGAGTTAAAGGATTGAACAAATGAAGGATTTCTTCAGTAGTAGAGAGGTTTGAAGCAGTGTTGTTCTTCAGGAATAGACCTAGGCTTGGGCAAGCACTACAGGATGACAACAGAGCCACATCTGTCATCATCCACTAAACAAAGGAATCAAGCACTACTGGTGTTTTTTCAAAGCTTCATTGAGTAACAAGATTAGCTCCCAAGAGCTGATTTTTAAATTTTCAGAACTTTTGCAAGCTAGTCGATGTCTTCTGCCATGGTGGAAGTATTTGTGCAGCAAAAATTGGCAAATGCTACAAATCAGAACTTGCCACCCTGCACTCCCCACTCACTCCTCCCACTACCTCACCAAAGGCCAGATATTAAACATTTATCAGTGCATCAGTGGTTACATTCATGGAGAAATATACAAGAAAACTACTTAC
The DNA here is from genome assembly GCF_030014295.1 of Loxodonta africana. Taxonomy (NCBI): domain Eukaryota; kingdom Metazoa; phylum Chordata; class Mammalia; order Proboscidea; family Elephantidae; genus Loxodonta; species Loxodonta africana. The sequence continues at coordinate 36,224,450 of NC_087349.1, forward strand.
TTAAATATTATACAATTGTTTGTAAACACAAACACGCTAAGCACAGTAAAAAATTATTTTCAATAAATCCCTAAGGCTACATTATAAAATTGAATCCAATTATGTTCTTATTGTCTAAAGCTTTCCTCCCAGTTATTAAGTAATATGGGAAATAAATGATAATACTTAAAGCTAAAAAGCTTGATTCTCAGATTAATTTTCTTCAGACATTGGCTAATGCAATTATTCTAGAATTTTATGGTTTCAATCTATGTTTATCTGTAATTTTTAAATTAAGTCATTTAACTACCTATGAAATATGAGCTCAGGAAAGAACACTGACCTTTTTTGTGAGCATACAGTATATATATCTTCTAAAAAAAAATCAAACTTGGCAGGTCTTCAGATCTCAGTAAGTAAGGAAAATCCAGCTACCTTTTAGGAAGGCCATTAAGTAATTTTTATGCAACAAAGTTTTGAAATGACAAGAATAGTTTATAAAACTTTCCCACTAAGTTTTAAGGTCTGTTGAGGAGGTATGGCTATTGCAGTGGAAGTATGATGAAGAGGAATTTTTGGATTTTGGACTTGGAGACAATTAAGACTTTTGATATGATATGATGGGGTGAATGTGGTTTACATGTGGCAAGGACATGAATTTTCAATGTATAGAAAGCCAGCTATCTACCTCATCAGAACCTAGGTCAGAAAAAAGTGCTATAAATGTATGATAGAGAAATACAAAGCTTCACTGCTTAACTTCCATTCATTCTACAGAAACTGATAGCATGGCATTGAGATCAAGCTATCAAAGTCATGCCTAATAGAAGTGTACCAATTCTTAGAATTACTAACTTTAGGGACTTTTTGGGAGATTAATTACTCCTAGAGTCCAGTGAATAACAATTAAGTGCCTTGGTGCACACGATTTGAGAGTCTCTTTTCTTACATGAGAGGCCTTGAAGTAGGGTCTTTAAAAGTATGATACATTTTAAAAGCCACACTTTCTCTGCAGTTCTGACATTGGATGAAAGCACCTTCTAATGCATACTAACAGCCAAGGACCATTTGGTACCCATTTGGCATCCACTGTCGTCTTCTTCTATGAATCAGAATCAACTCGATGGCAATGGGTTTGGTTTTTTGTTTCTTTATCTTCTTCCTGTGGTATACTTTGTCAACTGGGAAATGTACAGGTTTTTATAGAAGGTCTTTATAAAGACCATATAAATATAAGAGTAATCAAGTCTAGAAGTCCTCAGAGACAAAGGAACACCTATGATTTAACATGGATTCATTCTTTAAGCATAAATGGCCTTTGGGGGGAAAAGATCCACCTGGCCCTTGCTGTAATGGAGTCAGATGATATTGACAAGAGTTAGGAAAAAGGTTAGCACCAGAAATAAAAATAAATAATAAAAATTGTTGTTATAATTTTGTTATGGATGTTTACAAATACATGGAGCCATGGTGGCACAGTGGTTAAGAGCTATAGCTGCTAACCAAAAGATTGGCAGTTCAAACCCACCAGCTGCTCCTTGGAAACCCTATGGGGCAATTCTATTCTGCACTATAGAGTCACTATGAGTCAGAATCAACACGACAGCAACAGGTTTGGTTTTTTGGTTTATACTGTACCTATCATTATTTAATCCTCACAACTCTATGAGGCAGGGTTTTTGTTTGTTTGTTTTAAATCACCAAACAGATGAGAAAAATGAGGCTTAAAGACTTTGGGCAAGGTTACAGAGATAATAAGCAGAGGATCCAGGATTTGAGCCCTGGTATTTCTGACTCAAAAACCTGAATCTTTACAACAATCTACTACTATTTTTCTAGGATTTTCAAACAGAAGTGAATAGTATCAAGAACTATGGCTGTAATGTTTTTGAGTAACTTCTCTATATTTATTATTTTTCTTATCTCATCTGTTTTCCTATAATCATTAGCAGCAGAGGCCCTTAGAAACCAAGACACATCCCCTTTGTTTTAGCTGCAATAAGAAATATTTGTTTGAAAGCCTAGGTACTACTCTATAGCCAAGCTTATAAAAAGTGATCCTCCCAAGGTGAAAAGTAGATGATGGTAGAAATTCAGAAGAGAAAAAACAGGCTGATTCATCTGGGAATTTAAGAAAGAAGTAAAAAAATATGAGAAGCCCGTTTGGTCCTGGAAATGGAACGTGAGTTCAGGAGTCAAAAGTCCTGTAAGTTCCCCAAAATGGACTTTCATGTATACTGATTCAGCATCTCAGTCTCTGTATTTAAGCCCTTGCTTCATTCTTTGGGTCAGTTCACGTCCCCATTTCTCCAAGTCATAACCTTTGTTATCCTTCCGACTAATTTATTTGTCAATGTGCTTCTCTGCAAAATACTCTTCCTTACATAATTCAGCCTTAGAGAACTATTTTACAAAATTATTTCCAAGGAAGACCCTCCCGCCAAGTGTGTTAAAGGCTCACAACTAAGATACAGATGCTGACAGGTGGAAAGTGACTCAGAAAGACAGCACTGGATGGAGACCCCTAATGCTCAGAGTCTTAGGGTTAATACATATCCAATCAGCCATACCTCCCATTTTCCCCCTCTGCCACTACAACCTATTGGAAGAAAGGTAAAATGGAGGGTAGGAGAGGAGAAAAGAATAAGCAAATTTACAAAGTATCTACTATATTCCAGGCACTGTGGTAAACATATGTATAGGCTTTGATTTCACTGAATTGCTAGAAAGTTCCTCAGACTCCCTTCTTGCAATTTCTTTTACTTTATCTTTAGAAGTACCTGTAGTTATTTTAACAGCATCTCCCTTGTATTTAAAAAAAAAAAAAACAGGTGGAATAGCTTTTGTCAAGATAAAAATGAGTTTGTGCTTTGATATTCCCCTCTGCTGTAATCATATAGCAATGATGGGTAAGTTAGAAAAGCAGAGGAGAAGATTAAAAGACATAACTGAGATTAAATAAATGATAAACATCTTTGTGAACAAGACATAGAAGAGAAACATAGAAGAGTGGAAATTGTGAGTTTGCCAGTCGTATAATTCAGAAACAAGCAGAGTTTACCAAAAGTTCCACTCCTGCAAAAGCATGTGTAAAGCCAGAGGCATTAATGGAACCATCCCTTAACTCAACAAAGGAAATTGGGGCACAAAAGTCTGCTGCCAGAGAGAGAGAGACAACATGGAACCATGGACAGACACACCAGGGCAACCCTCTGCAGCAAAGACCTGAAAAGCTAAGTAAAACAGATACAAACATCAATCCTGAAAATTCAAGCATCAAACAAAGAGAAAAAGTTCTAGATCAAACACCAAATGGAAGAAGAAATTGAGGGAAAACAGAGAACAAAGAGAGATATGGAGTGGAGGTCTTCTGCCAACTAACATGGCACAGTGTTGCCATTTTGGGACACAGCCAGCAACAACCTCAGACAGGAAGTATGGAAAGGCAACTTCAGAGCTCCCAACAGTAGACAGAGCACCTGGTATCCAGAGAAACAGGCTTTCCCAGTATTCACCCTTTTGCACTATACACCACCTCCAGCCCTTTCTGAGGGGCCATGTCACACTACTTGGCTAGAGAGTCACTGGCCTGCTCCCAACCTGGGTCTACCTCATCCCTACCTACTGGCTCCCACCACACCATTTTTTTCCCCTTTCTTCCTTTTCTTTCTCCTTCCTACCTACCCCATACACCATCTCCACCCCTTCCTACTGGGCCACACTGCACCACAGGGCTAGAGAGCCACCAGCCCCCCGATGTCCCAGGCTTGCCCCTCCCTGACATGCTGGCTCTTGCTATGCCATTTTTTCCCTTTCCTCCTTTTCTTTCTCTGTCCCAACTAGCCCTGTATGCCACCTCTACCCCTTCCCATCCGGCCTGCCATGCCACACAGCTAGACAGCCACCAGCCTACCACCACCCTGGGTCTGCCCTGCTCCCACCCACTGGCTCTTGCCATGCCATTTTTTCCTTTCTTCCTTTTCTTTCTCCCTCCCACCTAGTCCTGTATGCAACCTCCACCCCTACCCACCGTACTACACCATGTTGCACAGCTAAACAGCCACTGGTCCAGCACCACCCTGGGTTCATTGGGCCTCCACCTAACGGCTCTTGCCATGCCACTTTTTCCCCTTTCTTCCTTTTGTTTCTCCCTCCCAACTAGCCACCTCCACCACTTCCTTTTGTTTCTTCCTCCCATATGCCACCTCCACCACTTCCCTCCAGCCCCCGCTGCACTGCTGCGGATACAGTGCCCCTAGTGCACCAGCCCACCTCTCCTCTGGGTCTGCCACACCCACACCCACTGGCCCCAAGTGTGCTGCCATTTATTTTATTCTTTGTCTTTCTATATCCCACTTAGCCCCATAAAAAAACTGCCCCCTTCCTGCCAGTTCCCAGGTCTGCCCCACCACCTCCCACTGGTTACCTTGTTTTTTTTTTTTTTTTTTTCTATTTTCTTTTCTTTCTATCCTCCACAACATAGTCACATATGCAACCCCCCTCCCTGCCACCACCTATAATGCTGCCATGGCTAGAGCATCCTCCCCTCTCACCACTAAATCAGCTGCTGAAATGGCGGGAAGTGAGCCCATACCACACCCCATCTGACAATCCACCTATCTGGCAAGTGGCTGTGAACACTCTCACACCACTGGACCAGCATCTAGAGGCAGACGGCACCTGCCCAGTTCACCCTCAGCCGCCTCACTAAACCAGTGTAAGTTAAAGTGGGTTTACCCTGCCTGCTGTTTCCCTGCCTACCTGGACAAGGCGGTGAGAGCTATTGTGCCCACAAATCAGCCTGGCCACCTGCCCTGACATATGAAAACAAAACAAAAAAGCAGGAAGAACCAAAAGAACATACAGTCAATAAATAAAGGCATAATACTGTAATGTCTTAGATACAACAGGTAATACCAAAACATACAAAAAGTAGGACAAGATAGCTCCAGCAAGTGACCAAAATAAAGAATCAGATAACCTTCTAGTAAAAGAAAAGGCAGTGAAACTACCTGATATGGAATTCAAAAGACTAATACTTAGGGCTGTCCAAAGATTAGGGAAGAGATCAAGGAAAACACTGACAAAACCAAGAAAAAATAGGTTAAATCAAGAAAAGCTCAGACAAAGCAATAGAAGAACTTAGGAAAATAATACAAGAACAAAAGATCAAAAAAATATATATAAATCATACAAAACAGTAAATAGAAATCCAAGAGACAAAACACAAAATTTCAGAAATGGACAACTCAATAGAAGGTTTTAGGAGCAAAATTGAAACAGTGGAAGACGGAATCAGCGAGATTAAAGAAGCAAATTCATGGTCACCACTTTGAGGAAAAATTGGAGAAAAGTATGAAGAAAAACTAAGGATTATGTGGAAAACAATTAACAGCAAAATTTGTTTGTGATCAGAGTTCCAGAACAAGGAGAGGAGGGAATGTAAAACAGAAAGAAGATTGTAGAAGATTTGCTCGCAAAAAAATTTGCCAAATATCATGAAAGACAAAAAGTTACATCCAAGAAGTTCAATGAACCCCATATAGGATAGACCCAGAATAAAGTCATGAAGACATATCATAATTACACTTGCCAAAACCAAAGATGAAGAAAGAATCCCAAAAGGAGCTCGACAAATATGGAGACTCATGTATAAAGGGGAAACAGAAGACTAAGCTCTGCTGCCTTGGCAGAAACTATGCAGGCAAGAAGACAATGGGATGACATATATAAAACCTTGAAAGAAAAAAGCTGCCAACCAAGAATAACATATCATGCAAAACTCTCTCAAATACAGTGGCAAAATTAGGACATTTCCAGATAAACAGAAATTAAAGGCATTCATAAAAGCCAAACCAAACTTACAAGAAATATTAAAGGGAGTCCTTCAGTTCGAGATTCAACAACATCAAACAACAAGCAGAGTCTAGGAGACAGGACAGCACCAGCCCTGGTAAGGAACTCTCAATAATAAAATAAAGCTGAAAGTCTTAAAACAGAGACATAAATCTGTAAATGACAACAACATCAAAACAATAAAAGAGGGGAATAAACAATGTAGGTATAGAATTTCCAAATTGAGAGGAAGTCAAGGTGATTTCAAGCAATGAAAGACTGGTTCAGACTTAGGAAGATAAGGGTAAATCGCAAGGTAACCACAAAGAAAGTTAACAAGCCTATTCATCAGAATAAAAAAGAAGAAAAACATAAAGACTCAGTAAATAATAACTAAAAAAAAAAACCAAACCCATTAAAAATTACTGAGTCACAAGAGAAATAAAAAGTGAAGTTAAAAAATTCCTAGAATCAAACAAAAATGAAAACACAACATCAAAACCTTGGCAACACAGCAAAGCAATACTCAGCAGGAAATTCGTAACAATAAATGTCTACATTAAAAAAGAAGAAAGATCCAAAGTCAGTAACTTAAAGTGACAACTTGAACAAATAGAAAACGAAGAGCAAAAGAAGCCAAAAGCAACCAGAAAAGAGAAGAAATAATAAAAATTAGGGCAGAAATAAATTAATTAAGAAATAGAAAAACAATTGAATGAATTAACAAACCAGAGTTGGTTCATCAAAGGATTAACAAAATTGACAAACCCCTGGCTAGATTGACAAAAGAAAAAATACAGGACAGGCAAATAACCAAATTAAGCAATGAAATTGAAGATCAAAACCAATTAATATGAAAAATTATGCTCCAACAAATTTGAAAACCTAGAGGAAATGGACAAATTCCTAGAAACACAATACCTACCCAAATTATCACAAACAGGTTTGAAATTTAAACAGACCCATCACAAAAGAGGAGCTCTGTTGGTGAAGTGGTTAAGAGCTCAGGCATATAACCAAAAAAGGTCAGCAGTCATAATCCATCAACCGCTCCTTGGAAAGCCTGTGGAGCAGTTCCATTCTGTACTGTAGGGTTACTATGAGTTGGAACTGAGTCGACAGCACACAACAACAACATCACTAAAGAAGAGATTGAAGATGTCATCAAAAAACTACAAAAAAAAAAAAACAACCAGGACCAGATGGTGTCTTAGTTATCTAGTGCTTCTGTAACAGAAATACTACAAGTGGATGGCTTTAACAAAGAGAAAAAGTTTCTTTTCTCATAGTAAAGTAGGCTAAAAGCCAAATTCAGGGTGTCAGCTCCAGAAGAAGGTTTTTTTTCTCTCTGTCAGCCTTCTCATCAATCTTTCCCCAGACTAGGAGCTTCTCTGATTAGAAACCCCTGGTCCAAAGGATGTGCTCTGCTCCTGGCACTGCTTTCTTGGTGGTATGAGGTCCCCTGTCTCTCTGCTCGCTTCTCTGTTTTATATCTCAAGAGATTGCCTCAAAACACAATCCAGTCATATAGATTGAGTCCTGCCTCACTAACACAACTGTCACCCAACCTCTCTCATTAACATCATAGAGGCAGGATTTACAAAATATAGAAAAATCACACAATACCGGGAATCATGGCCCAGCCAAACTGATACAAACATTTTTGGGGGACAAAACTCAATCCATGATGGATGGCTACACTGGAGAATTCTACCAAACATTCAGAGAAGAGGTGACCACCAATCCTAGTCAATCTCTTCAGAAACATAGAAGAGAAAAGAACTCTACCAAACTCCTTTTATGAAGCCAGCATAACCCCAATACCAAAACCAGGCAAAGATATCACAAAAAAAAAGAAAACTACAGATCAATATGCCTTAGGAACATAAATGCAAAATTTTTCAACAAAATTCTAGCCAACAGACTACAGCAACATATCAAAAAAATTCATTGGGAGATAGACAATTTTGCAACAACAGTAATAACAACTAAAAAAATATATGTTTCTTTACATAGCTATGTAAGCATGCATAAATATGTACAGGAAGGAATATGTGAATAATTGTAGCCATATGCATATACATGTTTATGTGTGCTCTATACTTTTTCAAATTATAAAATAAAGCATGTAGAGGGCATAGTTAATGGATACATCCTAACAGCCAAAGACCTCATGGGATTGATCTACTTTGAGGGCTCAGAATCATAGTCTTGTGGAGCAACTCAGTCAACTGGCATAATGTAGCCCATAAAGACAAGGTTCTACATCCTAGTTTTGTGAGTAGTGTCTGGAGTCTTGGAAGCTTGCAAGCGGCCATCTAAGATACAATTATTGGTCTCTATTTGTCTTTTTTTTTTTTTTTTTTTTGTCTGGAGCTAAAGAGAAAGGTGTCATATGATCAGGAAACGATGGTACTGAAGGAAGAAGTCCAAGCTGCTCTGAAGGCACTGGCAAAAAACAAGGCTCCAGGAAATGATGGAATATCAATCGAGATATTTCAACAAACAGATGCAGCGCTGGAGGTGCTCACTCATCTATGCCAAGAAATATGGAAGACAGCTTCCTGGCCAACAGATTGGAAGAGATCCATATTCATGCCTATTCCCAAGAAAGGTGATCCAACTAAATGTGGAAATTATAGAACAATATCATTAATATCACACTCAAGCAAAACTCTGCTGAAGATCATTCAAAAATGGCTGCAGCAGTACATCGGCAGGGAACTGCCAGAAATTCAGGCTGGATTCAGAAGAGGACGTGGAACCAGGGATATCATTGCTGATGTCAGATGGATCCTGGCTGAAAGCAGAGAATACCAGAAGGATGTTTACCTGTGTTTTATTGACTATGCAAAGGCATTGGACTGTGTGGACCATAACAAACTACGGATAACGTTGTGAAGAATGGGAATTCCCGAACACTTAATTGTGCTCATGAGGAAACTTTACATAGATCAAGAGGCAGTTGTTCGGACAGAACAAGGGGATACTGATTGGTTTAAAGTCAGGGAAGGTGTGTGGCAGGGTTGTATTCTTTCACCATATCTATTTAATCTGTATGCTGAACAAATAATCCGAGAAGCTGGACTATATGAAGAAGAATGCGGCATCAGGATTGGAGGAAGACTCATTAACAACCTGTGTTATGCAGATGACAGAACCTTGCTTGTTGAAAGTGAAGAGGACTTGAAGCACTTACTAATGAAGATCAAAGACCACAGCCTTCAGTATGGATTACACCTCAACATAAAGAAAACAAACATCCTCACAACTGGACCAATGAGTAGCATCGTGATAAACGGAGAAAAGATTGAAGTTGTCAAGGATTTCATTTCACTTGGATCCACAACCAACAGCCATGGAAGCAGCAGTCAAGAAATCAAAAGACGCATTGCATTGGGTAAATCTGCTGCAAAGGACCTCTTCAAAGTGTTGAAGATCAAAGATGTCACCCTGAAGACTAAGGTGCGCCTGACCCAAGCCATGGTATTTTCAATCACATCATATGTATGTGAAAGCTGGACAATGAATAAGGAAGACTAAAGAAGAGTTGACACCTTTGAATTGTGGTGTTGGCGAAGAATATTGAATATACCATGGACTAACAAAAGAATGAACAAATCTGTCTTGGAAGAAGTGCGGCCAGAATGCTCCTTAGAGGCAAGGATGGCGAGACTGCGTCTTACATACTTTGGACACTTTGTCAGGAGGGATCAGTCCCTGGAGAAGGACATCGTGCTTGGCAGAGTGCAGGGTCAGCAGAAAAGAGGAAGACCCTCAACAAGGTGGATTGACACAGTGGCTGCAACAATGAGCTCAAGCATAACAACGACTGTAAGGATGGCGCAGGACCGGGTAGTGTTTTGTTCTGGGTCACTATGAGTCAGAACCGACTCGACGGCACCTAACAACAACAACAAAGAGAAAGAGGGAGACCAAAGGCTTAAAGAAGAAACTATTCTATAGAACTGCAGTACAATTAATTACTTTTGTGTGGCCTTTCTAGTCGTGGTCTTGTAACTCTGACCCAGGTGAGTGGGCAGGACTGTGTGATAGGATAATTGTAGTCCACCAATTAGTCAGTTTTGCCTTAAAAGAGAGCCAATTCCAAAGCAGAGAGGAAGATCCTACCACCACCAAGGAAGAACAGCTGGGAGCGAAGAGTGCATCTTTGGACCAGGAATCCCTTTGCCGAGAAACTCCTGGAAGCAGGAGACTGAGAGAGAGAGAGCAAGCTGTAACCGTGAAGACAGTGAGAAGCAGTGGCAGGAGAGACCCAGCAGCAGGAGACAGCACATTGGGCTTCCCGGCCCACAAAGAGAGAAAGCTGAGTGCCTCTGGGGAAAGGCCTAGGGTGAGGGAGAGGTGTGCCTACAAGCACATTTGGGAAGAGGCTGTCCTGATGGAAGAACTATATCTTTGAGTATTCCTGAGCCTGAATTGTAACCTGTTACTTCCCTAATAAACCCCATAATCATGAGTATGGTCTCTGAATTCTGTGTGGTCATTGCAATGAATTATCGAACCCAGCAGAGAAGTAGAGAGTGCTGTGGGAGGGACAGTTGGTGTCAGAGTTGATAAAGATGGCTGAGAGAGGAGGCGTGTCTGACCTCCACATCACAGGAATCAGCCTTGGGTTGTTGATCTTGGTTTTCCTTCTCCCCCTTGGGGTTGGAGGAGGTCAGACACTGCCCCCAAGCCATTTATACAAGAACCGATAGTCTACACAAAAAACAACATCAACTACCTTAAGACCAGAAGAGCTAGATGGTGCCCAGCTACCACTACTGACCTTGCCAACCAGAGACTCAACTGATGGTCCCAGATAGAACAGTAGAAAAATGTAGAAGAAAACTAAAATTGCTAAAAAATTACCAGACTTACTGAACTGGTAGAGACTAGTTGGACCCCTGAGACTATCGTTCCGAGATACTTTTTTTTTTTAAATAATTTTTATTGTGCTTTTTAAGTGAAAGTTTACAAACCAAGTCAGTCTGTCACATATAAGCTTATATACACCTTACTGCATACTCCCACCTACTCTCCCCCTAATAAGGCAGCCCACTCCCTCCTTCCAGTCTCTCCTTTCGTGACCGTTCTGACCGTTCTCTAACCCTCTCTACCCTCTCATCTCCCCTCCAGACAGGAGATGCCAACACAGTCTCAAGTGTCCACCTGATACAAGTATCTCACTCTTCATTAGCATCTCTCTCCAACCCATTGTCCAGTCCCTTCCATGTCTGATGAGTTGTCTTCGGGAATGGTTCCTGTCCTGGGCCAACAGAAGGTTTGGGGACCATGACCGCCGGGATTCCTCTAGTCTCAGTCAGACCATTAAGTATGGGCATTTTATGAAAATTTGGGGTCTGCACCCACTGTTCTCCTGCTCCCTCAGGGGTTCTCTGTTGTGCTCCCTGTCAGGGCAGTCATCAGTTGTGGCCGGGCACCATCTAGTTCTTCTGGTCTCAGGATGATGTAAGTCTCTGGTTCATGTGGCACTTTCTGTTTCTTGGGCTCACAGTTATCATGTGACCTTGGTGTTCCTCATTCTCCTTTGATCCAGGTGGGTTGAGACCCATTGATGCATCTTAGATGGCCGCTTGTTAGCATTTAAGACCCCAGACGCCACACTTCAAAGTGGGATGCAGAATGTTTTCATAATAGAATTATTTTGCCAATTGACTTAGAAGTCCCCTTAAGCCATAGTCCCCAAACCCCCGCCCTTGCTCCACTGACCTTCAAAGCATTCAGATTATCCCGGAAACTTCTTCGCTTTTGGTCTAGTCCAGTTGAGCTGACCTTCCGTGTATTGAGTATTGTCCTTCCCTTCACCTTTTTTTTTTTTCACCTAAAGTAGTTCTTATCTACTAACTAATCAGTAAATAACCCTCTCCCACCCTCTCTCCCTCCCCCCGCCCGTAACCACAAAAGAATGTGTTCTTCTCAGTTTATACTATTTCTCAAAATCTTATAATAGTGGTCTTTACAATATTTGCCCTTTTGCATCTGACTAATTTCACTCAGCATAATGCCTTCCAGGTTCCTCCATGTTATGAAATGATTCACAGATTCGTCACTGTTCTTTGTCGATGCATAGTATTCCATTGTATGAATATACCATAATTTATTTAACCATTCATCCGTTGATGGACATCTTGGTTGCTTCCAGCTTTTTGCTATTGTAAACAGAGCTGCAATAAACATGGGTGTGCATATATCTGTTCGTGTAAAGGCTCTTATTTCTCTAGGGTATATTCCGAGGAGTGGGATTTCTGGGTTGTATGGTAGTTCTATTTCTAACTTTTTAAGAAAACGCCAGATAGATTTCCAAAGTGGTGGTACCATTTGACATTCCCACCAGCAGTGTATAAGAGTTCCAATCTCTCCGCAGCCTCTCCAACATTTATTATTTTGTGTTTTTTGGATTAATGCCAGCCTTGTAGGAGTGAGATGGAATCTCATCGTAGTTTTGATTTGCATTTCTCTAATGGCTAATGATCGAGAGCATTTTCTCATGTATCTGTTGGCTGCCTGAATATCTTCTTTAGTGAAGTGTGTGTTCATATCCTTTGCCCACTTTTTGATTAGGTTGTTTGTCTTTTTGTGGTCGAGTTTTAACAGAATTATATAGATTTTACAGATCAGGTGCTGGTTGGAGATGTCATAGCTGAAAATTCTTTCCCAGTCTGTAGGTGGTCTTTTTACTCTTTTGGTGAAGTCTTTAGATGAGCATAGGTGTTTGATTTTTAGGAGCTCTCAGTTATCTGGTTTCTCTTCGTCATTTTTGGTAATGTTTTGTATTCTGTTTATGCCTTGTATTAGGGCTCCTAACGTTGTCCCTATTTTTTCTTCCATGATCTTTATCATTTTAGTCTTTATGTTTAGGCCTTTGATCCACTTGGAGTTAGTTTTTGTGCATGGTGTGAGGTATGGGTCCTGTTTCATTTTTTTGCAAATGGATATCCAGGTATGCCAACACCATTTGTTAAAAAGACTATCTTTTCCCCAATTAACTGACACTGGGCCTTTGTCAAATATCAGCTGCTTATATGTGGATGGATTTATATCTGGGTTCTCAATTCTGTTCCATTGGTCCATGTGCCTGTTGTTGTACTGTACCAGGCTGTTTTGACTACTGTGGCTATATAATATGTTCTAAAATCAGGTAGAGTGAGGTCTCCCACTTTCTTCTTTTTCAGTAATGCTTTACTTGTCCGGGGCTTCTTTCCCCTCCATATGAAGTTGGTGATTTGTTTCTCCATCACATTAAAAAATGTCATTGGAATTTGGATTGGAAGTGCATTGTATGTGTAGATGGCTTTTGGTAGCATAGACATTTTTACTATGTTAAATCTTCCTATCCATGGGCAAGGTATGTTTTTCCACTTATGTAGGTCCTTTTTAGTTTCTTGCATGAGTACTTTGTAGTTTTCTTTGTATAGGTCTTTTACATCCTTGGTAAGATTTATTCCTAAGTATTTTATCTTCTTGGGGGCTACTGTGAATGGTATTGATTTGGTTATTTCCTCTTCGATGTTCTTTTTGTTGATGTAGAGGAATCCAAGTGATTTTTGTATGTTTATTTTATAACCTGAGACTCTGCCAAACTCTTCTATTAGTTTCAGTAGTTTTCTGGAGGATTCCTTAGGGTTTTCTGTGTATAAGATCATGTCATCTGCAAATAGAGATAATTTTACTTCTTCCTTGCCAATCCAGATGCCCTTTATTTCTTTGTCTAGCCTAATTGCTCTGGCTAGGACTTCTAGCACAATGTTGAATAAGAGCGGTGATAAAGGGCATCCTTGTCTGGTTCCCGTTCTCAAGGGAAATGCTTTCAGGCTCTCTCCATTTAGAGTGATGTTGGCTATTGGCTTTGTATAGATGCCCTTTATTATGTTGAGGAATTTTCCTTCAATTCCTATTTTGCTGAGAGTTTTTATCATGAATGGGTGTTGGACTTTGTCAAATGCCTTTTCTGCATCAATTGATAAGATCATGTGGTTTTTGTCTTTTGTTTTATTTATATGGTGGATTACATTAATGGTTTTTCTAATATTAAACCAACCTTGCATACCTGGTATAAATCCCACTTGGTCGTGGTGAATTATTTTTTTGATATGTTGTTGAATTCTATTGGCTAGAATTTTGTTGAGGACTTTTGCATCTATGTTCATGAGGGATATAGGTCTGTAATTTTCTTTTTTTTTGTGGTGTCTTTACCTGGTTTTGGTATCAGGGATATGGTGGCTTCATAGAATGAGTTAGGTAGTATTCCATCATTTTCTATGCTTTGAAATACCTTTAGTAGTAATGGTGTTAACTCTTCTCTGAAAGTTTGGTAGAGCTCTGCAGTGAAGCTGTCTGGGCCAGGGCTTTTATTTGTTGGGAGTTTTTTGATTACCTTTTCAAACTCTTTTTTTGTTATGGGTCTATTTAGTTGTTCTACTTCTGATTGTGTTAGTTTAGGTAGGTAGTGTTTTTCTAGGAATTCATCCATTTCTTCCAGGTTTCCAAATTTGTTAGAGTACAATTTTTTGTAATAATCTGATATGATTCTTTTAATTTCAGTTGGGTCTGTTGTGATATGGCCCTTCTCGTTTCTTATTCGGGTTATTTGTTTCATTCCTGTTTTTCTTTAGCCAGTCTGGCCAATGGTTTATCAATTTTGTTATTTTTTTTAAAGAACCAGCTTTTGGCTTTGTTAATTCTTTCAATTGTTTTTCTGTTCTCTAATTCATTTAGTTGAGCTCTAATTTTTATTATTTGTTTTCTTCTGGTGCCTGATGGATTCTTTTGGTTGCTTGCTTTCTATTTGTTCAAGTTGTAGGGACATTTCTCTGATTTTGTCTCTTTCTTCTTTATGTATGTGTGCATTTGTTGATATAAATTGACCTCTGAGCACTGCTTTTGCTGTGTCCCAGAGGTTTTGATAGGAAAGTGTTTTCATTCTCATTGCATTCTATGAATTTCTTTATTCCCTCCTTAATGTCTTCTATAACCCAGTCTTTTTTGAGCAGGGTATTGTTCAGTTTCCACGTATTTGATTTGTTTTCCCTAATTTTTCTGTTATTGATTTCTACTTTTATAGCCTTGTGGTCTGAGAAGATGCTTTGTAATATTTCGATGTTTTGGATTCTGCAAAGGTTTGTTTTATGACCTAATATGTGGTCTATTCTGGAGAATGTTCCATGTGCGCTAGAAAAAAAAGTATACTTTGCAGCTGTTGGGTGGAGTGTTCTGTATAAGTCTATGAGGTCAAGTTGGTTGACTGTAGCAATTAGTTCTTCCGTGTCTCTATTGAGCTTCTTACTGGAAGTCCTATCCTTCTCCGAAACTGGTGTGTTGAAGTCTCCTACTATAATTGTGGAGGTGTCTACTCAGTTTTCAGTTCTGTTAAAGTTTGTTTTGTGTATCTTTCAGCCCTGTCATTGGGTGCAGAAATATTTAATATGGTTATATCTTCCTGGTCAATTGTCCATTTAATCCTTATGTAGTGTCCTTCTTTATCCTTTGTGGTGGATTTAAGTTTAAAGTCTATTTTGTCAGAAATTAATACTGCTACTCCTGCTCTTTTTTGCTTATTATTTGCTTGATATATTTTTTTCCATCCTTTGAGTTTTAGTTTGTTTGTGTCTCTATGCCTAAGGTGTGTCTCTTGTAGGTAGCATACAGATGGATCATGTTTCTTTATCCAGTCTGAGACTCTCTGTCTCTTTATTGGTGCATTTAGTCCATTTACGTTCAGCGTAATTATAGATAAGTATGTGTTTAGTGCTGTCATTTTGATGCCTTTTTTGTGTGTTGTTGACAATTTCATTTTTCCACCTTTTTTTTGTGTTGAGACATTTTTCTTTGTAAATTGTGTGTTCCTCATTTTCAGAGTAGTTGAATTGATGTTTGCTGAGTCGTTATGTTATTCTTGGTTTTTATTTTGAGTTATGGAATTGTTAGACCTCTTTGTGGTTACCTTAATATTTACCCCTATTTTTCTAAGTAAAAACCTAATTTGTATTGTCCTATATCGCCTTGTTTTCCTCTCCATATGGCAGGTCTATGCCTCCTGTGTTTAGTCCCTATTTTTGATTATTGTGATCTTTACATTTTGACTTCAATGATTCCCTGTTTTGAGCATTTTTTTCTTTTTAAAATTAATCTTAATTTGTTTTTGTGATTTCCCTATTTGAGTTGATATCAGGATGTTCTGTTCTGTGACCTTGTGTTGTGTTGGTATCTGATATTATTGATTTTCTGACCAAACAATTTCCTTTAGTATTTCTTGTAGCTTTGGTTTGGTTTTTGCAAATTCTCTAAGCTTGGGTTTTTCTGTAAATGTTTTAATTTCACCTTCATATTTGAGAGAGAGTTTTGCTGGATATATGATCCTTGGCTGGCAGTTTTTCTCCTTCAGTGCTCTATATATGTCATCCCATTGCCTTCTTGACTGCATGGTTTCTGCTCAGTAGTCTGAACTTATTTTTATTGATTCTCCTTTGTAGGAGACCTTTCTTTTATCCCTGGCTCCTTTTAAAATGTTCTCTTTATCTTTGGTTTTGGCAAGTTTGATGATAATATGTCTTGGTGATTTTCTTTTTGGATCAATCTTATATGGGGTTCGATAAGCATCTTGGATAGATATCCTTTCGTCTTTCATGATGTCAGGGAGGTTTTCTGCCAACAGATCTTCAAATATTCTCTCTGTATTTTCTGTTAGCCCTCCCTGTTCTGGGAGTCCAATCACATGCAAGTTATTCTTCTTGATAGAGTCCCACATGATTCTTAGGGTTTCTTCATTTTTTAAAATTCTTTTATCTGATTTTTTTCAACTATATTGGTGTCAATTGCCTTATCCTGCATCTCCCCCACTCTGCATTCCAATTGCTCGATTCTGCTCCTCTGACTTCCTATTGAGTTGTCTAATTCTGTAATTTTACTGTTAATCTTTTGGATTTCTGAATGCTGTCTCTCTACGGATTCTTGCAGCTTATTAATTTTTCCACTATGTTCTTGAACAATCTTTTTGATTTCTTCAACTGCTTTATCAGTGTGTTCCTTGGCTTTTTCTGTAGATTGCCTTATTTCATTTCTGAGGTCATCTCTGATGTCTTGAAGCATTCTGTAAATTAGTTTTTTATATTCTGCATCTGGCAATTCCAGGATTGTATCTTCATTTGGGAAAGATTTTGATTCTTTAGTTTGGGGAGTTGTAGAAGCAATTATGGTCTGCTTCTTTATGTGGTTTGATATCGACTGCTGTCTCCGAGCCATCTATAAGATATTGCAGTGATTTATTTTATTTTATATTTGCTCACTGAGTCTTATCTTGTTTTGTTTTCTTTCAATATATGTAGATGGGCTACTAGATTGCACTGTCTTGATTGTTGTAGCCTTTAATCACTTATGTCCTATTACCAGCTGGTTTGGGCTGTTACCAGGTATATAAGCCTAAGAGTCCATTCACTATTCTTGAGTAGAATCTGATTTTGGGTCACCAAGTGTGTGGTGCAGACTGTCACCTATCCACCTAGAGGAGTAGTGGTGATAGTTGTGTGCACCAGATTCTAGTAGAAGCAGGGGGTCACACTTCGGGGGCGGGGGCAGGATGCTGACAGGCTTCTCCCAAGTGCCAGTGAGGTAGGTGTGTCTCTATTCCTAAAGCACCTTGGTGGGTGGGCTCTGCAGCTGTGCCTTAGGCACCCAATGCATGTACCTCTACAGATTGGTAGGTGTCACCATCCTCAGACCCCTATGGCAGGAGGCTAGGTGGTTTGGGTGGAGCTTCAGCCCTCAGTTCCCGGTTGTGGGTCAGTGAGGTCTCTGTTTAATATGCAGAGATATCAGATCTGGAAAACTTGTCTTTCCAGTAATCCGCTAAAACAATTACATTCAGACCCCTATCAGAATTGCCTTTGCAGTATAATAGCCACCTTGTTCCCTGTAGGGATGAAAGCCCATAACTGTGGATCTCACATGCTTGGCTGGACCTGGTTCTGTATTTTTAGTCCAATTTTGGGAAGTCAGGGAAGGATTTTTGGTCCCTGGGTTTTTTGTAGCTGCTTCTCTCGGGGCAGGAGAATGGGTTAGGAAAGACAAAAAAAAAAAAAAAAAAACCCACAGAGCACTTTACTCTCTGGCTCAGGAAATTCCAATGTTAACGAAGCTGCCTGGGAAGGGGAGGGGAGGGATCAGATAGGAAAGAGTAGCACCCTGGAATATAGACAAAATTACTTATCTTGCTTGGCGATGACTGTTTTATCTGAGATTCCCCAGAGGTGTGTAGCCTGTGTGCGTTGGCTGGGTCAAGATTGCCCCTGAGGGTCAGGCCCGCGTCCTGTGCTTGTGCTGCCTCAAAAGCCGTGGTCAGTTCCTCCGCTCCCAGTCCAAAGCCCAGCGCCAAGGTTCCCCAGCTGGGACGCCGCACTCCAAGCTCTAAAACCAGTTGCTGCCTCCCGGTGACTTCTCCTCCTGTCAGCCACGTCACGGCGCTGCCTGCGTGCACTGGTTGCTCTTCCCCCGAGGTCACTTCTAGGGGCTAGGGCTGCGTCCCATGTTTGCACCATCTCAGGATGCCATGCTTAGCTCCCCTGCGCCCAGTCCAAAGCCCGGCACCAAGGTTTTCTGACTGGGATGCTGGCTCCTGGCTCCAAAAACAGTCGTTGCTTCCCCATGGTTGCTCGTTCTCAGTCTCTGTCACTCAGGTCAACTCTTTAGATCTGTGTTTGATGGTCAGGGTTTGTAGATTGTCATGTATGTGATCGATTCACTTGTTTTTCCGAGTCTTTGTTGCAAGAGGGATCCGAGGTAGCTTCTACCTAGTCAGCCATCTTCGACTCCTGAGATACTTTTTATACTTGGAACTCAAACCATTCCCAGAGGTCAGCTTTCAGCCAAATAACAGATTGGCCCCCAAAATAAATAACATCAGCCTCGAGTACTGCGCTCCTCACATAATCGTCTAGGTGAAACCAAATGGTTGACATTTACCCTAGACCAAAGATGAGAAGTCAAGGGAAGAGAGGAAAAATAGATGAATGGAAACACAACAGCCAACACGGAAATAATGAGAATGCTGATATATTTGTGAAGAATGTAATCAATGCATGTTGTTAGGTGCCCTTGAGTCAATTCCAACTCATAGCCACCCTATGCACAACAGAATGAAACACTGCTGTGGTCCTGCAACATCCTCACAATTGTTGCTATGCTTGAGCCCATTGTTGCAGCCACTGTGTCAATCCATCACATTGAGGGTCTTCCTCTTTTTCACTGACCCTCTACTTTGACAAGCTTGGTGTCCTTCTCTAGGGACTGGTCCCTCCTGATGACATGTCCAAAGTATGTGAGATGTATTCTCGCCATCCTTGCTTCCAAGGAGCATTCTGGTTGTACTTCTTCTAAGACAGATTTGTTCGTTCTTTTGGCAGCCCACAGTATATTCAACATTTTTCACCAATACCACAATTCAAAGGTGTCAATTCTTCGGTCGTCCTTATTTATTGTACAGCTGTCACTTGAATATGAAGTGACTGAAAACACCATGGCTTGGGTCAGGCACATCTTATTCCTCAACTTGACATCTTTGCTTTTCAACACTTTAAAGAGGCCTTTTGCAGCAGATTTGCCCAATGCAACGAATCTTTTGATTTCTTGATTGCTGCTTCCAGGGATGTTGATCTGTGATCCAAGTAAAATGAAATCCTTGACAACCTCAATCTTTTCTCCGTTTATCTTGATGTTGCTTATTGGTCCAGTTGTGAGGATTTTGGTTTTCTTTATGTTAAAGTGTAATCCATACTGAAGGCTATGGTCTTTGATCTTCATCAGTAAGTACTTCAAGTCCTCTTCACTTTCAGCAAGCAAGGTTGTGTCATCTGCATAACACAGGTTTTTAATAAGTTTTCCTCCAAACCTGATGCCCCATTCTTCATAAAGTCCAGCTTCTTGGATTATTTGCTCAGCATACAGTTTGAATAAGTATGTCGAAAAGATACAACCCTGATGCACACTTTCCTGACTTTAAACTATGCAGTATCCCCTCGTTCTGTTTGAAAGACTGCCTCTTGATCCATGTACAGATTCCTCATGAACACAATTAAATGTTTTGGATTTCCCATTCTCCCCAATGTTATCCATAATTTGTTATGATCCACACTGTCGAATGCCTTAGCGTAGTCAATAAAACACAGGTAAACATCTTTCTGGTATTCTCTGCTTTCAGCCAGGATCTGACATCAGCAATGGTATCCCGGTTCTGCGTCTTCTTATAAATCTGACTAGAATTTCTGGCAGTTCCCTGATATACTGCTGCAGCCACTTTTGAATGATCTTCAGCAAAATTTTGCTTGCATATGATATTAATGATATTGTTTGATGGTTTCCACATTTGGTTGGATCACCTTTCTTGGGAATAGGCATAAATGTGGATCTCTTCCAGTCTATTGGCCAGGTAACTGTCTTCCAAATTTCTTGGCATAGACAAGTGAGCACTTCCAGTGCTGCATCCAATTGTTGAAACATCTCAAATGGTAGTCCATCAGTTCCCAGAGCCTTGTTTTTCGTCAATGCCTTTAGTGCAGCTTGGACTTCATCCTTTATTATCATTGGTTCTTGATCATATGTTACCTCCTGAAATGGTTGAATGTCGACCAGTTCTTTTTGGTATAGTGACTCTGTGTATTCCTTCCATCTTCTTTTGATGCTTCCTGCATCGTTTAATATTTTCCCCTTGGAATCCTTCAGTATTGCAACTCAATGCTAGATTTTTTTCTTCAGTTCTTTCAGTTTGTAAAATGCTGAGTGTGTTCTTCCCTTTTGGTTTTCTACCTCCAGGCCTTTGAACATGCATCATAATACTTTTGTCTTCTTGAGCCACCCTTTGAAAGCTTCTCTTTAGCTCATTCACTTATCATTTTCTTCCTTTTGCTTTAGCTACTCGTCATTCAAGAGAAAGTTTCAGAGTCTCTTCTGACAACCATTTAGGTCTTTTCTTTCTCTCATGTCTTTTCAACAACCTCTTGCTTTCTTCATATGTGATGTCCTTTATGTCATTCCACAACTCATCTGGTCTTTGGTCATTAGTGTTCAAGGTGTCAAATCTATTCTTGAGATGGTCTCTAAATTCAGGTGGGATGTATTCAAGTTTGTACTTTGGCTCTCGTTGACTTGTTCTAATTTTCTTCAGTTTCAACTTGAACTTGCATATCCGTAATTGATGGTCTGATCCGCAGTCAGCCCCTGGCCTTGTTCTGACTGATGGTATTGAGCTTTTCCACTGTTTCTTTCCACAGATGTAGTCGATTTGTAAAGAAATTTGTATAGTTGATTTGTATAGAAACTGTTAAATGAGAATCTAATTTCCTCTGTGAACTTAAAAAAAACATACAAAATATATATTTTTTAAGTCAACTATAAGTAATAGTTTTAAAATCTCATATATTTGGAAACTTAAAAATGGCCTCCTAAGTAATCATCAGCTTATGATGTTATCGCATACACACACACACAAAAACTATAATTGAAAGACAAAGAAAGCACTATCAAAATTTACAGAATGCATCTAATGTGTTTTTTTAGAGGTGAACTTATTTCTTAAGTGCAATTTTTACAAAACAAGAAAAACTTCGAAATGAGCGTACATCTCAAAATGCCAGAAAAGAGTATTTTTAAAGAGAGTAAAAAAATAAGAAAAAATACAGAGTAGTAAATGAAATAGAAAAGAAACAACACAATTCACAGGAACAGACGCTATTTGAAAAATTAATGAATAAAAAAGAAAAAAGTCATAAATAATTGATATTAAGAACATAAAATATAATTAACATGTAGTGATTAAATATTACGAGCTTAGTACTATGAACAAATTTTTTTTAAATGTTTTTTTTTTTTACGTAACTTTTATTAAGCTTCAAGTGAACGTTTACAAATCCAATCAGTCTGTCACATATAAGTTTACATACATCTCACTCCCTACTCCCACGTGCTCTCCCCCTCTTGAGTCAGCCCTTTCAGTCTCTCCTTTCTTGACAATTTTGCCGGCTTCCCTCTCTCTCTATCCTCCCATCCCCCCTCCAGACAAGAGTTGCCAACACACTCTCAAGTGTCCACCTGATATAATTAGTTCACTCTTCATCAGCATCTCTCTCCCACCCACTGACCAGTCCCTTTCATGTCTGATGAGTTGTCTTCGGGGATGGTTCCTATCCTGTGCCAACAGAAGGTCTGGGGACCATGGCCGCCGGGATTCCTCTACTCTCAGTCAGACCATTAAGTTTGGTCTTTTTATGAGAATTTGGGGTCTGTATCCCACAGATCTCCTGCTCCCTCAGGGGTCCTCTGCTGTGCTCCCTGTCAGGGCAGTCATCGATTGTGGCCAGGCACCAACTAGTTCTTCTGGTCTCAGGATGATGTAGGTCTCTGGTTCATGTGGCCCTTTCTGTCTCTTGGGCTCTTAGTTGTCGTGTGACCTTGGTGTTCTTCATTCTCCTTTGATCCAGGTGGGTTGAGACCAACTGAGGCATCTTACATGGCCACTTGTTAGCATTTAAGACCCCAGACGCCACATTTCAAAGTGGGATGCAGAATGATTTCATAATAGAATTATTTTGCCAATTGACTTAGAAGTCCCCGCAAACCATGTTCCCCAGACCCCCGCGCTTGCTCCGCTGACCTTTGAAGCATTCATTTTATCCCGGAAACTTCTTTGCTTTTGGTCCAGTCCAACTGAGCTGACCTTCCATGTATTGAGTGTTGTCTTTCCCTTCACCTAAAGCAGTTCTTATCTACTGATTAATCAATAAAAAACCCTCTCCCACCCTCCCTCCCTCCCCCGCCTCGTAACCACAAAAGTATGTGTTCTTCTCAGTTTATACTATTTCTCAAAATCTTATAATAGTGGTCTTATACAATATTTGTCCTTTTGCCTCTAACTAATTTCGCTCAGCATAATGCCTTCCAGGTTCCTCCATGTTATGAAATGTTTCACAGATTCGTCACTGTTCTTTATAGATGCGTAGTATTCCATTGTGTGAATATACCACAATTTATTTACCCATTCATCCGTTGATGGACACCTTGGTTCCTTCCAACTTTTTGCTATTGTATACAGAGCTGCAATAAACATGGGTGTGCATATATCTGTTTGTATGAAGGCTCTTGTATCTCTAGGGTATATTCCGAGGAGTGGGATTTCTGAGTTGTATGGTAGTTCTATTTCTAACTGTTTAAGATAACGCCAGATAGATTTCCAAAGTGGTTGTACCATTTTACATTCCCACCAGCAGTGTATGAGAGTTCCAATCTCTCCGCAGCCTCTCCAACATTTATTATTTTGTGTTTTTTGGATTAATGCCAGCCTTGCTGGTGTGAGATGGAATCTCATTGTAGTTTTAATTTGCATTTCTCTAATGGCTAATGATCGAGAGCATTTCCTCATGTATCTGTTGGCTGCCTGAATATCTTCTTTAGTGAAATGTGTGTTCATATCCTTTGCCCACTTCTTGATTGGGTTGTTTGTCTTTTTGTGGTTGAGTTTTGACAGAATCATGTAGATTTTAGAGATCAGGCGCTGGTCGGAGATGTCATAGCTGAAAATTCTTTCCCAATCTGTAGGTGTTCTTTTTACTCTTTTGGTGAAGTCTTTAGATGAGCATAGGTGTTTGATTTTTAGGAGCTCTCAGTTATCGGGTTTCTCTTCATCATTTTTGGTAATGTTTTCTATTCTGATTATACCTTGTATTAGGGCTCCTAGGGTTGTCCCAATTTTTTCTTCCATGATCTTTATCGTTTTAGTCTTTATGTTTAGGTCTTTGATCCACTTGGAGTTAGTTTTTGTTCATGGTGTGAGGTATGGGTCCTGTTTCATTTTTTTGCAAATGGATATCCAGTTATGCCAGCACCATTTGTTAAAAAGGCTATCTTTTCCCCAATTAATTCACACTGGTCCTTTGTCAAATATCAGCTGCTCATACGTGGATGGATCTATGTCTGGGTTCTCAATTCTGTTCCATTGGTCTATGTGCCTGTTGTTGTACCAGTACCAGGCTGTTTTGACTACTGTGGCTGTATAATAGGTTCTGAAGTCAGGTAAAGTGAGGCCTCCCACTTTCTTCCTCTTTTTCAGTAGTGCTTTGCTTATCCGGGGCTTCTTTCCCTTCCATATGAAATTGGTGATTTGTTTCTCTATCCCCTTAAAATATGACATTGGAATTTGGATCGGAAGTGCGTTATATGTATAGATGGCTTTTGGTAGAATAGACATTTTTACTATATTAAGTCTTCCTATCCATGAGCAGGGTATGTTTTTCCACTTAAGTACGTCCTTTTGAATTTCTTGTAGTAGAGCTTTGTAGTTTTCTTTGTATAGGTCTTTTACATCCTTGGTAAGATTTATTCCTAAGTTATCTTATCTTCTTGGGAGCTACTGTGAATGGTATTGATTTGGTTATTTCCTCTTCGGTGTTCTTTTTGTTGATGTAGAGGAATCCAAGTGATTTTTGTATGTTTATTTTATAACCTGAGACTCTGCCAAACTCTTCTATTAGTTTCAGTAGTTTTCTGGAGGATTCCTTAGGGTTCTCTGTGAATATAATCATGTCATCTGCAAATAGTGATAACTTTACTTCTTCCTTGCCAATCCGGATACCCTTTATTTCTTTGTCTAGCCTAATTGCCCTGGCTAGGACTTCCAGCACGATGTTGAATAAGAGTGGTGATAAGGGCATCCTTGTCTGGTTCCCGTTCTCAAGGGAAATGCTTTCAGGTTCTCTCCATTTAGAGTGATATTGGCTGTTGGCTTTGCATAGATGCCCTTTATTATGTTGAGGAATTTTCCTTCAGTTCCTATTTTGGTAAGAGTTTTTATCATAAATGGGTGTTGGGCTTTGTCAAATGCCTCTTCTGCATCAATTGATAAGATCATGTGGTTTTTGTCTTTTGTTTTATTTATGTGATGGATTACATTAATGGTTTTTCTGATATTAAACCAGCCTTGCATACCTGGTATAAATCCCACTTGATCAGGGTGAATTATTTTTTTGATGTGTTGTTGGATTCTGTTGGCTAGAATTTTGTTGAGGATTTTTGCATCTATGTTCATGAGGGATATAGGTCTATAATTTTCTTTTTTTGTAATGTCTTTACCTGGTTTTGGTATCAGGGAGATGGTGGCTTCATAGAATGAGTTGGGTAGTATTCCGTCATTTTCTATGCTTTGAAATACCTTCAGTAGTAGTGGTGTTAACTCTTCTCTGACAGTTTGGTAGAACTCTGCAGTGAAGCCGTCTGGGCCAGGGCTTTTTTTTGTTGGGAGTTTTTTGATTACCGTTTCAATCTCTTTTTTTGTTATGGGTCTATTTAGTTGTTCTACTTCTGAATGTGTTAGTTTAGGTAGGTAGTGTTTTTCCAAGAATTCATCCATTTCTTCTAGGTTTTCAAATTTGTTAGAGTACAATTTTTCATAGTAATCTGAAATGATTCTTTTAATTTCATTTGGTTCTGTTGTGATGTGGTCCTTCTCGTTTCTTATTCGGGTTATTTGTTTCCTTTCCTGTATTTCTTTAGTCATTCTAGCCAATGGTTTATCAATTTTGTTATTTTTTCAAAGAACCAGCTTTTGGCTTTGTTAATTCTTTCAATTGTTTTTCTGTTCTCTAATTCATTTAGTTCAGCTCTAATTTTTGTTGTTTGTTTTCTTCTGGTGCCTGATGGATTCTTTTGTTGCTCACTTTCTATTTGTTCAAGTTGTCGGGACAGTTCTCTGATTTTGGCTCTTTCTTCTTTTTGTATGTGTGCATTTATTGATATAAATTGGCCTCTGAGCACTGCTTTTGCTGTGTCCCAGAGGTTTTGATTGGACGTATTTTCATTCTCGTTGCATTCTATGAATTTCCTTATTCCCTCCTTGATGTCTTCTATAACCCAGTCTTTTTTCAGGAGGGTATTGTTCATTTTCCAAGTATTTGATTTCTTTTCCCTAGTTTTTCTGTTATTGATCTCTAGTTTTATTGCCTTGTGGTCTGAGAAGATGCTTTGTAATATTTCGATGTTTTGGACTCTGCAAAGGTTTGTTTTATGACCTAATATGTGGTCTATTCTAGAGAATGTTCCATGTGCGCTAGAAAAAAAAGTATATTTTGCAGCAGTTGGGTGGAGAGTTCTGTATAAGTCAATGAGGTCAAGTTGGTTGATTGTTGTAATTAGATCTTCCGTGTCTCTATTGAGCTTCTTCCTGGGTGTCCTGTCCTTCTCCGAAAGTGGTGTTTTGAAGTCTCCTACTATAATTGTGGAGGTATCTATCTCACTTTTCAGTTCTGTTAAAATTTGATTTATGTATCTTGCAGCCCTGTCATTGGGTGCATAAATATTTAATATGGTTATGTCTTCCTGATCAATTGTCCCTTTTATCATTATATAGTGGCCTTCTTTATCCTTTGTGGTGGATTTAAGTCTAAAGTCTATTTTGTCAGAAATTAATATTGCTACTCCTCTTCTTTTTTGCTTATTGTTTGCTTGATATACTTTTTTCCATCCTTTGAGTTTTAGTTTGTTTGTGTCTCTAAGTCTAAGGTGTGTCTCTTGTAGGCAGCATATAGATGGATCGTGTTTCTTTATCCAGTCTGTGACTCTCTGTCTCTTTATTGGTGCATTTAGTCCATTTACATTCAGGGTAATTACAGATAAATAAGTTTTTAGTGCTGTCATTTTGATGCCTTTTTATGTGTGTTGTTGACAATTTCATTTTTCCACATACTTTTTTGTGCTGCGGCGTTTTTCTTAGTAAATTGTGAGATCCTCATTTTCATAGTGTTTGACTTTATGCTAGTTGAGTCGTTACGTTTTTCTTGGCTTTTATCTTGAGTTATAGAGTTGTTATACCTTTTTGTGGTTACCTTATTATTTACCCCTATTTTTCTAAGTAAAAACCTAACTTGTATTGTTCTATATCGCCTTGTATCACTCTCCATATGGCAGTTCAATGCCACCTGTATTTAGTCCCTCTTTTTGATTATTGTGATCTTTTACCTATTGAGTTCCATGATTCCCTGTTAAGTGTATTTTTTTTTTAATTAATCTTAATTTGTTTGTTTTTGTGATTTCCCTATTTGAGTTGATATCAGGACATTCTGTTTTGTGACCTTGTGTTGTGTTGATATCTGATATTATTGGTTCTCTGACCAAACAGTATCCTTCAGTATTTCTTGTAGCTTTGGTTTGGTTTTTGCAAATTCTCTAAACTTGTGTTTGTCTGTAAGTATCTTAATTTCGCCTTCATATTTCAGAGAGAGTTTTGCTGGATATATGATCCTTGGCTGGCAGTTTTTCTCCTTCAGTGTTCTGTATATGTCGTCCCATTCCCTTCTTGCCTGCATGGTTTCTGCTGAGTAGTCTGAACTTATTCTTATTGATTCTCCCTTGAAGGAAACCTTTCTTTTCTCCCTGGCTGCTTTTAAAATTTTCTGTTTATCTTTGGTTTTGGTGAGTTTGATGATAATATGTCTTGGTGTTTTTCTTTTTCTATCAATCTTAAATGGGGTTCGATGAGCATCTTGGATAGATATCCTTTCGTCTTTCATGATGTCAGGGAAGTTTTCTGTCAGGAGTTCTTCAACTATTTTCTCTGTGTTTTCTGTCCCCCCTCCGTGTTCTGGGACTCCAATCACCCGCAGGTTATCCTTCTTGATAGAGTCCCACATAATTCTTAGGGTTTCTTCATTTTTTTTAATTCTTTTATCTGATTTTTTTTCAGCTATGTTGGTATTGATTCCCTGGTCCTCCAGATGTCCCAGTCTGCATTCTAATTGCTCGAGTCTGCTCCTCTGACTTCCTATTGCGTTGTCTAATTCTGTAATTTTATTGTTAATCTTTTGGATTTCTACATGTTGTCTCTCTATGGATTCTTGCAACTTATTAATTTTTCCACTATGTTCTTGAATAATCTTTTTGAGTTCTTCAACAGTTTTATCGGTGTGTTCCTTGGCTTTTTCTGCAGTTATCCTAATTTCATTTGTGATATCTTTAAGCATTCTGTAAATTAGTTTTTTATATTCTTTTTCTGATAATTCCAGGATTGTATCTTCATTTGGGAAAGATTTTGATTCTTTTGTTTCGGGGGTTGGATGAACTCCCTTCAGTATTTCTTGTAGTTTTGGTTTGGTTTTTATGAATTCCCTAAACTTCTGTTTATCTGGAAATGTCCTAATTTTGCCTTCATATTTGAGAGGCAGTTTTCCTGGATATATGATTCTTTGCCAGCAATTTTTTTCCTTCAAAACTTTATATAAGTCATCCCATTGCCTTCTTGCCTGCATGGTTTCTGCCGAGTAGTCTGAGTTTCTTCTTATTGACTCTTCTTTGTAGGTGACTTTTCGTTTATCCCTAGCTGCTCTTAAAATTCTCTCTTTATCTTCGGTTTTGGCAAGTTTGATTATAACATGTCTTGGTGACTTTAAAAAAAAAAATTTTTTTTTTTTTTATGTGGAGTTCGATGAGAATCTTGGATAGATATATTTTCATCTTTCTTGATATCAGGGAAGTTTTCTGCCAACAAATCTTCAAAAATTCTCTCTGTATTTTTTATTATCCCTCCCTGTTCTGGTACTCCAATCACTCTTAAGTTATTTCTCTTGATAGAGTCCCACATGATTCTTAAGGTTTCTTCATTTTTTTAATTCTTTTATCTGATTTTTCTTCAAATATATTGGTACCAAGTGCTTTATCTTCAGTCTCACCAATTCTGCCTTCTACTTGCTCATTTCGGCTCCTCTGACTTTCTACTGAGTTATCTAATTCTGTAATTTTATTGTTAATCTTCTGAATTTCTGATTGCTATCTCTCTATGGATTCTTGCAGCTTATTAATTTTTTCATTATGTTCTTGAATAGCCTTTTTAATTTCTTCAACTGCTTTATCTGTGTGTTCCTTGGCTTGTTCTGCATATTGCTTAATCTCCTTCCTGATCTTGTTCCTGATGTCTTTAAGAGTTCTGTATATTAATCTTTTGAATTCTGCAGCCGGCAATTCCAGAAAGGTACCTTCAGCCAGAAGATCCCTTGATTCTTTGTTTTGAGAGCTTGTTGAAGCAATCATGGTATGCTTCTTTATGTGATTTGATATCGACTGTTGTCTCTGAGCCATCTATAAGTTATTTTATTAGTTTATTTTGTTTGTTTACTGTATTCTAGCTTCTTGCTTTGTTTTGTTTTATATGCCCAAATAGGTTGCTTGAGTGAGCTAGCTTGATTATTTTCACCTTTGAAGCTCTGACGTCCTGTCACCAGATGGCTAGATCTGTTATCAAGTATATCAGCCTACAAGTCCATTCATTTTTCTTATATGGATTCAGCTAAGGTATCCAGGTAGCTGGTCATCAAGTGTGTGGTACAGGCTCTGTCCTACAGTCTTGGAGGGGCAGGGGTGTTTGGTGTAGGTACCAGTATCTGGTTGCAGCAGGGGGTCATGCTCTGAACAAGGCAGGGGACTGAGAATCATCTACTGAGTGTCTCTGAGGAAATTGGATCCCTCTTCCCTAGAGAGTACAGGTGGGTGGGTTCTGCAGATGGACCATGGGTACCCAATGCTTTTGGTTGTAAGGGCTGGGAGGTACCAGTTATCCTTTGACCCCTGTTGTGGGGGCTCGGTGACCTGAGAGGAGCCACCAGTCCTTAGGCCCCTGATGTGGGTAGGTGAGGACCCTGTTTAATAGGCAACACTGTCTCAAATACCAAACACCCACCTCTCCACTGCACAGCTTAAACAGTTGCAGTCTGCCAGAAAGGGCCTATTCTCTTGAAATAGGACCACACAAGTCCATGCAGGGGGGAAGGGTATTCAAAGTCCACTGACCATTTATGCCTGGATAGGAGCTGCTTCTGTCCTGAGCTCCCCAGATTAGTGGAGCTGGCAAATTATCTTTTCCCTCAATTGTGACTTTATTCCTTCTCCAAGGCCGGGAGAGTGGCTCAGGGCACACAGCAGGGCCTATCTCAGGCCCAGGGAAATCAACAGCCACTGAAGCCGGCTTGGGGGTGGGGGGTGTGGTAAAATATATGCAAGTACTTAGCTTTTGATGAGAGCGCCATTCTTCTCTGGTTCCAGAGGTGTGAGTAGGCTATGTAGCTGGCTATTTCTCCCTGGGGAAAGCTACCACCAGCCCACCACAGCTGCTCTTGGGGATGGTGCCTGAGGGATCCAGGCAATTCAGGTCTGGCAACTCCTCTCTAGTTCTGAACCATCTCTCCCTCCCCCATTGCTCAGTCTATTTTCTAACTTTGCCTTTGATGTTCAGGGCTCCGAGCTTGTCATAAATATAACCATTTCACTTGTTTTTCTCAGGTCTTTGTTGTAAGAGGGATCATCGGAAGAGTTTGCCTACTCCGCCGTCTTGGCCCTGCCTCTCCTGCCAGAGCTTCTGGATGTTGGCAAAAGACATGAGACTCCCGAGTCAGAGACAAAAGACAGTTTACTACTCACAGCAATAGCAGTAGCCAGAGTATCAGTATTTTATTCATCAGTTCCTTGAGCTTGAATTCCCACAGAACATCCAAACAGGGACAAATAACACCTGCATGGGCAGTGGGCTGTGTTACAGGAGAGAAACCTTGAACTTAGGGAGCCTGAATTTTATATAATAAATAGTAAGCATGCCAACCCTTGGTTCTGGAGGGAGACATTATTACACCAGAAAATAAGTACGCCTGAGCTTTGCTCCAGAAACCAAAACCAAGCCCATTGCTGTAGAGTCAATTCCAGCTCATAGCAACCCTATCGGACAGAGTAGAACTGCCCCATAGAGTTTCCAAGGAGCACCTGGTGGATTCAAACTGCTGACATATTGGTTAGCAGCCGAAATCTTAACCACTAGGCCACCAGGTTTCCAGAGGGAGAGGATATCTCTATCTTCCAAGACAGTTTGTTATTCAAATATCTGAAAAGGTAGTCTGGAACAAAAGGACAGTCAGTGCCTGACTGCAAGGCATGCAAAAACACAGCCCCCAAAATATGATGTTTTTAATATGCCAATCTATAGTTTTCCAAGTGTCAGATCCAATAGCTAGGCCACTGGCAGCAGCTGAGGAATTAGTAGGTTTGTCACGGGGAGTATTGGCCAGAGGTATGAGAATCACCTTGAGCTCTTCCCACTAAATAGAACAACCAAATCCATGTTCTGCGTAGATGCCATTGAGACTGATCAAGAAGAACTACAACAGTCTAATGTATAACATCAGGTGTCCACTTAGCTGAACCATCAGTTAATCAAGCTGAGGAATTTAGGGGGAACTTCTTTGAAGTGAGATCTTCATTGAGCCAGTGGGTCTGCTTCAAGTGGCAGAGTGGGAGGTGATGTTTCCCCCAAAACAGTATCTGCTACTTTTGCATGTTAACCTGGGATACCACTAGGACTCGTAGCTGCATTCTTGAATATTCCATTTCCATTTGACAAGCAAACCTTCTTGGGATCTTCCCACATTGCTAGTTGATAGGTTTGAGTTGACCTACCCCCAAGTGGGAATATCAAGCCAAAGTATCACAAAGCCTCCATGGGTCAAGCATTCAAAATGTAAATCAAAACAATAATGAGATACCATCTTATTTCAACAAGGCTGGTATTAATCAAAAAAACACAAAATAATAAATATTGGAGAGGTTATAGAGAGACTGGAACACTTATACACTGCTGGTGGGAATGTAAAATGGTACAACCCCTTTGGAAATCAATTTGGCACTTCCTTAAAAAGCTAGAAATAGAACCACCATAGGATCCAGCAGTCCCACTCCTTGGAATATATCCTAGAGAAATAAGAGCCTTCACACAAACAGATATATGCACACCCATGATCATTGCAGCATTGTTTGCAATAGCAAAAAGATGGAAGCAACCAAGGTGCCCATCAACAGATGAATGGATACATAAATTATGGTATATTCACACAATGGAATACTATGCAACAATTAAGAACAATGACGAATCCGTGAAACATCTCATAACATGGAGGAATCTGGAAGGCATTATGCTTAGTGAAATTAGTCAGTTGCAAAAAGATAAATATTGTATAAGACCATTATTATAAGGACTCAAGAAAAAGTTTAAATACAGAAGAAGATATTCTTTGATGGTTATGAGGGTGGGGAGGGAGGGAGAGGAGTATTCACTAATTAGGTAGTAGACTAGAACTATTTTAGGTGAAGGGAAAGACAACACACAATACAGGAGAGGTCAGCACAACTGGACTAAACCAAAAGCAAAGAAGTTTCCTGAATATAATCGAACACTTTGATGGCCAGAGTTGCAGGGGCGGGGTGTCTGGGGACCATGGTTTCAGGGGACATCCAGGTCAATTGGCATAACAAAATGTATTAAGAAAATATCCTGCATCTTACTTTCGTGGGTGACGTCTGGGTCTTAAACGGTAGCAAGTGGCCATCTAAGATGCATCAATAGGTCTTAACCCACATGAGGTAAAGAAGAATGAAGAATACCAAAGTACAAGGTAATTATGAGCCCAAGAGACAGAAACCACCACAGAAACCAGAGACTACATCAGCGTGAGACCAGAAGAACTAGATTGTGCCCAGCTACAATCAATGACTGCCCTGACAGGGAACACAACAGAGAATCCCTGATGGAGCAGGAGATAAGTTGGATATAGACCTCAAATTCTCATAAAAAGACCAGACTTAATGGTCTGACTGAGATTAGAAGGACCCCAGAGGTCATGGTCCCTGGACCTTCTGTTAGCCCAAGACTGGAGACATTCCCAGAGCCAACTCTTTGGACAGGGATTGGACTGGACTATAAGGCAGAAAATGATACTGGTGAGGAGTGAGTTTCTTGGCTTCGTGGGCAGCTCCTCTCTGGAGGTGAGATAAGAAGGCAGAGGGGGACAGGAGCTGGCTGAGTGGACATAAGGGAATACCGGGTGGAGAGGAAGAGTGTGCTGTCTCATTAGGGGAAGAGCAACTAGGAGTACATAGCAAGGTGTATATAAGATTTTGTATGAGAGACTGACTTGATTTGTAAACTTTCACTTAAAGACCAAAAAAAAAAAAAAAAAACTGTCAAGAACTGTAAACGTATGAGATTTTACCCTCCTTACAAGTTAACAAGTTGGCCTGCCATATTTTTATGGCTGCTGGCCAGACACGACTCCTGAGTCAGAGACAAAGGACTTTATTATTCATGGCAACAGCAGTAATCAGAGTGTCAGCATTTTTGCATCCATTCCCTGAGCTTAAATTCCCTCAGGGTACTGCAAAGGAGACAGATGACACCTGCATATGCAATGGATTGCACTACAGGAGAGGAACTTGGAGTTTAGGGAACTCAAATGTTTATACAGCTAATGGGCAGCAAGCAAACCTGCCCTTTGCTCCAGAGGTAATTGGTGTCTCTGTCTTCCAAGGTTGCTCTTTGAAAACATCCATGAAAAGATAGTTCAAGACAAAGAGCAACCTCCTCACTTGCAGGATGTTGAAAACACGAGAGACTGATAGAAAATTGTCTCCCAAAAAATATATGAAAACATTCTCAACCTCATTATTGTTTTGTTAGGTGCCATCAAGTTGATTTTGACCCATAGCGACCCATGTGACAGAGTAGAACTGCTCTAGAGGGTTTTCTAGGCTATAATATTTACAGGGAGCCCTGGTGGTGCATTGGTTAAGAGCTCACCTGCTAACCAAATGGCTGACAGTTCGAATCCACCAGCTGTTCCCTGGAAGCCCTATGAGGCAATTCTACCCTGTCCTGTAGGGTCACTATGAGTCAGAACCAACTTGATGGCAAAGTGTTTGGTTTTTGGTTTTTTAAATCAGTACAGATCACCAGATCTTTCTCCTGTGGAACTACTGGGTGGGTTTGAATCACCAGCCTTTCAGTTAGCAGCCAAATGCCAAACTGTTGCACCCCCAGGGCTCTTTTCGATCTTATTAGTCAGTGGGAAAATACAAATTGAATAATAATAATATATTCCTTGTATTGGGTTAAAAACAGAAGTATAAAAACAGAAAGTGGGGTCTAAGAGAATTGGAAATATGCACTGCTGGTAGGAGCATGAATAGGTTCATTCACCTTGGCGAGTAATCTGGCCACACCTAGCAAAGCGGAAGAAGCTCACACTCTAGGACCCAGGAATTCTTCTTCTTGGTATATGCATCCTGAAACTTTTGCACGTGTGGGCCCGAAAACTTGCTGCTGTTGAGTGGACTGTGACACATAGCGACCCTATAGGAGAGAACAGCGTTTCCAAAGAGTGGCTGGCTGGTGGATTCAAACTGCTGACCTTTCAGTTAGCACCCAAATGCTTAACCACCAAGGCTTCCACATGTGAACAGTAAAAAAGAAAAAAATTGCTGTTGGCAGCATTCCTTGGTTGCCTTATAACATTGTTTGTAAACAAAAAAAACTGGAATCAATTTAGTCGTCCATCAGAGGTGAGAGGTTAGGGGTATTGCAGTCTATTCATAAAATATAAGACTGCAGAAGTTAAGGGAGCCCTGGTGGTGCAGTGGTTAAGAGCTCCAGCTGCTAACCAATAAGGTTGGCAGTTGGAATCCACTAGCCACTCCTTAGAAACCCTAGGGGGCAGTTCTACTCTGTTCCATAGGGTCACTATGAGTCGGAATTGACTTGACGGCAACGGGTTTGGTTTTTGGTTTACAAAAGTTAAAACAAATGAACTACAGCTATATGTATAATTATATATGATCCTCAAAATTATAAGTCCTATTTAGAGCAATGTGTGTGGTAGCATTAAAAATTGCAAAAACTCTCATACATTATTTTTTAAAAAAACAGTTCACATAGTAAGCTTATTTAAAAAAAAAAAAAAGACTCTTGCATAGGAATAATAAATACCAAATTCTTGGTAGTTTTTCTTTCTGGGAATTGAGGGAATTGGGATCAGGAAGGGATGCCCAGAGGGCCTCAACTATACCTGTAATATTTTCTTTGGTTTAAAGATCTAAAACATAGTATAATATTAAACGTTCTTAAGCCTGCACATGGGTGTGACTGTAAAGATAGTCTATATTCATGTTTACACATTTGAAATATTTATTCTAAAAAACACTGAAGCTGAGTTAATTTTGGGAGGTTAATTATTCATTATTCCTGTATTCTATCATTTGTTATAGTATCTTGGCCTAGAGAGGCAGTATAGCTTGTGATTAGAAATCTGTACTCTAGGTTCAAAATGCCTGAGTTCAAATCCCAGCTCTATCCCTTACCAGCTTTGTGACCTTAAGCAAGTTAATTAAGCTCACTAAACTTCCATGTATAAGTAAAACTGGAAAAATAATATGTTTTACCTTCTCAGGTTGTTAAAAGTGCCACAAGAGGCAATAAGTGAAAGCAGCCTCCCTCGCCTGTAGAAAGTACTTTAAAAACGTTAACTGATAATTGATATGGGGAACAATTTAATGTATATTCCATTCTTCCCTTCTTTATCTTTGACCATGGCAATCTAGTGTGTCTTTACAATCTCTTTAGAGAAAAGGTCACTTTGCTCATAGGGTATAGTATATATTTTCTCATTTCTTTCAACACACTCTTCATACCAGCTGATGACTCATCTCACTATCCCCCAAAGACAATCAATTCAATTCAGTCAATGAGGCTGTGATCATCCTATTCTCTCGTCCTTTAGTATCTTTCCATTCTCTATGGTTTTTCTAATTCTTATTTTCCTTTGCAGCTTATATTAAAACCCATTTTCAAATAAGACTTTCCTAAATCTTACCACTACACATTGCTCTAAATATTCTTGTCTGAATGACAACACATTACTCTCAATGAACAATAGTGTCATTATTCTACATTTTATGGCACCTTATAGCTTAAAAATCGCCTACCCATTATGTCACTCATATGACACTCAGGTAAAGATGAGCTGCTGTGCAGCAGAAATAAGGTTATATCTGCTGACTCCAAGGTCAACGTTTTGCATCACCTCATCTAAGTGCTGAGATCTTTTCAAAAAGTTCACCTTTAAAGGTACGTTTTTTTCTTCTCAGTATTGTTTTCATAAAGGTTTACCCTATAAAAAACCAAAACCAAACCCACTGCCATAAAGTCAATTCCTACTCGTGGTGACACCATGTGTTATAGAGTAGAACTGCTCCATAGGGTTTTTTGGTGTAATCTTACAGAAGCAGATCACCAGGTCTTTCTTCTGCAGCACAGCTGGATAGGTTTGAACCACCAACGTTTAGGTTAGTAATTGGGCGCAAACTGTTTGTGCCACCTAGGAATTTTTATTTACCCTATACAAGGCTTTTTAAAACTGAACACATAGCTTTTTACACTGTAAGCATAAATTGGTCAGTGATAATAAAAATAAACCGTCAATTATCTTGTAATGCTGCTGAGTAGTATGTTCAAAGGCCCTCTTATGTCCAGAAACAACATCATTCAATTGTCCAAGGTTGGATAAATATACAGCAAGCGGAATCAATACAAAAGCTTAACAAAGGTAAAAATATGGATAATTTTCAAATATATCCATGCTACCTAGTCCCTCTAACATCAAGAAGTAACCACCCAGAACATAAAGCCCCATGAAAGCTGATGGGAGAATCCTACGTGAAGGAAGACTCTGGCTCTTGAAGGCAGCCTTGTATATGTACAATACTCATGAATACCGAAGGTCAGCCTGAGAACTAAACCTCTCCCTACACTCTGTCTTTACATCTGTAGGACTCACATGAAGAGTTTTATGTGCCTAGGACCAAGGAGCAAGGGTGATATAGAACAGGGGAAGAGGAGAAGAGAAAAACTAAACACTGTCCCTTGGTCTACTGAAACCCTATATATGACTTCTGTTTTAAAGCCTGAATGTCAAGCATGCTTAGTTTAATCAAATCCATGCAGGTGAGGACAGACATTAGAAATGTCAGCCGAGAGCTAAAAATTTTCATTATCAACAAAGACCTACCCAGGGGCCATTTCTTAGTAATATTCAAGTTTTATTCTAGTTTATATTGTTGTGTGCCTAAATCAAAGCGCTTGCTTCCATACATCCCTGGTTAGTTTGCAAGCTACTAACTGATAAGTCACATGCTTTATATTTCGTTAGCATACCTGATATCGCTCATGTAAAATTACTTTGAAAATGTCTGAATTTTTAAAAAATGCTTGCCTATACAATTTTGGCTGTAGGAAGAGCACATTTCTAATTGCTAATATGTGAAGATTAAGAGGGTGATTAGGGAAAATAGAAAATGGGTGAGGAACAGGTTGAACCCATGCCGCAGTAAAGGGAGAAAAATAAACAGTAGCAAAAAAAAGAGGAGTAGATAAATTGGGATAAATGAAATAAATAAAAAAGTAGTTTAGCCAACAAAAATGGACACAAACAGATTAGATGTAAACACAGACTACAAAGCTAAGAAATACTGCTTAGGTCAGTTCTTCATCTTGAAGCAGGAGACATGGACCCAGTTATGTCTAACATACGCAATTATAGTCGTAATCTTCCATTAAGTTAATACACACTGGGAAGCACTACAAACTGTTCTTGTTAGGCGCTGTTGATTCCAACTCGTACGATCCTATAGGATAGAGTAGAGCTGCCTCCATAGGGTTTCCAAGAAGTGGCTGGTGGATTTGAACTGCCGACCTTTTAGATAGTGGCCAAGCTCTTAACTACTATGCCACCAGGGCTCCTTACAAACTGTAGATCTCAAGAAAAATGATAGAGATTGTAGGAAGGAAAGCACTACTGGTAGGACTGCTTGGAAAGTGAACACAAGCAGAATAGGTTTTCCTCGACTTTCATAGATCATAAAGACGGTAAAGGTAGAAAAAGAAATTGGGCTTTTGGGCATTCACAAAAATTCTGGACTGAGATTAATTAGCCAAGGGGGACTGAACAGAAACATCCAGAACAAAAAAAGAAAAAAATCTAAAATGTACTTGGGAAGCTATACAAAGTTGAATTATGTAACCCTGCATTTTTCCAAGGGTGTTTCTTGCATTTATACCTTATAACTTACAATTCCTCTTTCTGTATGATTCAGGGTGTGATATATATATTTACAACTGTCTGCTATAGAAGGAACCAAGAAAAGAGGCAGATGAATATAGTTTATTCATGGTACTAAATTTTGACCAAGCCTCGCACCTGATGCAATGGGGATCTGAATTGGCAAATTATGAATGCAGAAATGGAATGTTGAAAGGATAACAAATAAACAAATACGACCTGTGTTGAGAGTTTATGTAGGAACATGGACAAAGATGAAATAGTAATGGCAGGCTGGGGCATATGGTAAAATAAATTCCTTGAATGTCAGGTCAACACTTTATTTTTCCATAGATGCACGGGAGTTAGAAATCTTTTCAGAGATGTATCATATAATAAAAGTCATACTACAAGAATTTTAATTTACTGTTGGTATGTAGTACAAATTGGTGGGAGTTATGTTTTAAATCACACAATCCTTAAAAACATTTCATTAGGACCTTCATACATGTCAGTCTTCTTCCCTAGTGAGTCAGTAGTAACCTAAAATAATGCCGAAACACAGATACAATATTCTTACAGTCTCCGCGCAGCAGAATTAGCGTAAATTGAGACTTTCCTGGAATTCATCCATGAATGTTAAGCTTCCCAAGGATTCAGTTTTATGATATTCTCACCTATGAGATCCCAGATCACATGCCAACAAATATACTTGTACTGAAATTATCCACATTGATTTCAATGGATTATTGCTCAGTGCTCAAGGGTGTATTGACTCGCAAAAGATTAATGTGCATAAAGCTAGATACGTAAATAGATATAAATATGTTTATACAGCATGTGCTTTATGAATTAAAGAGGTAACCTTATTTGTTTCATATCTTTGTTTATCTAAACTTGGATAAAAATCAAGAGATCTTTTGATAAGGTTAAGAAATAATGATCATGAATATCTCTTCCGCCCCTCCCCCGCCAAAAAAATTCTATTTGTTATCTAATGATATTTTCCTCTTAGCTTCGGAAATTTTTATAACTAGGTCTTTTGGGGGAAAACTCTTAATTTGAAGAAAATTTCATTTCCTCATTTAAGATTGCATAACATGTCAACCAATCCAGGCACTTAAAGGATGATAGGATGTCCTTAAGATTTTTCATATAATAATATATATATATATAAAAAATATGTGGTAAGAAATTCATCTTTGCTAAATTTCCAGTTTTGTTTCAGGAGATAAAAGTCTGATTTGGACAATGTTCCCAGAAGTCCTTTGGGGGGAAAATGACATATTTCAAAACTGCAGAGTTCCAGTTGTGTTTGGTTAAAAAGATCATTTAGGCATGGTGGTTTCTGTGTCTGTGTTTACAAAACTGTTCTGTGTATGTGAGTTCAGATTTAAGAGATGGCAAATTTCGTGCACTGCAGACTGCATAAGTCATAGCTAATAATAAGCCTAAGTGTTCAGTTGTAACATCAGCCAAATATACTCACATGTCCTTATTTGTGATAAGGTGCCCTCCTCTTTCGAGATAATGAAAACCAGGTACCTAGGTAGCATAGCTGGCTTTAGGACAAATATGCCACTTAAAAAATATCTACTTCTAACCTGAAGCAGAAAGTAATGTCTTCTTAAAAATAATATCTTTTCATGGCAGCAAGATGTACAATTACACTGCGGTGATAGTAGCTGTCCCCACTTCCACAAATGAGTTAAATGAGATAGAATGACCCCAGAAGAAATATGAGGACTAAGTCTGGTAAAGGTGAAATATGTAATTGTCTTTCCACATGATACCAGCATTTTTCAGAGGAAAGGCAATATTGAAATGTTTGTCAATGATAAACAATGTTTGTTTAAATTCAGCATTTGACCCAATATTTTCTTCATACCTCATACCTCACTGAAAAGATATTTTCCCCAAATTCAGTCTCAGCTCTGACACTCACCAAAAGTTGAGATTGCACAAGAAGATCAAGTTTTAAAATACGTATCTGTTCTATTTTATTACTTTTAAAATTATATACTCACACACTGTTTCCAATTTGGGCTTTCATTCTTTTAGAACTGTCAAAAATCAATTTGGGTTGTTTCTTTCCTTTCCCATTCTGTGCTATAGATCGTTTAAATACAGTTTTCTTTTAACCTTTCTACTAGCTAGTATATGTGTGAAAGGTCAATAAACATCAGTTTGTGAACCTTGTCAGTGCAGGCTAAAAATATCCTATATTTTTATCCTCCCAAGACACCCTAACAGGGACTGAAAAATCTATTTCTTAGTGAAATTACAAATGAACATGGTTTGGTGAACTATTTATATTAGAACCCAGTTAGAACACATTCTATTTAGAGCAAATCTTGGTTAAGTGAAATTTCTCATGAACATCATACAAGCATTTGTTGAGTACATTCTATGTGCCATACCCTGAATGAAATAATGAGTAAGCCACAACCAATGCTTTCAAGGAGTCTAAAGTATTTAAAAGACATAGGAGAAACACAGATAACTCTAAATTAATGGTATTAATTTTACTATAAAGTGATTTCACCTATAATTCCCAAAGCTACTAGATATGGCAATAGCAAGATCTTGTGAGTGTTTCTATGAATTTTCAGGTACATTGCAAATAACCCTAAGAGGGGAGGAAAATAGTGGTCACCATTTTTGTAGTTTTGACATCATTTTCAATTTATTGGGGAAACCAAGGAAAAATTTTATTCAACTTTATTGTTTTCTCTTCACCACTGTTCTCTCAGAATTAAGGCATCTCACTAGACAGCAATGCATTTATGATATTGCTATTCATCAATATTTATCAGCATTTTAGTTTATATATATATAAGCCTTAGTTTTTGAAACATTTCCTGAAATCTCTTAATTGAAGACATGTTAAGAGATTTTGGTCTTGACCCAAGATATTCATGATCACCCAAAATATAATGCTAATAAGAAGACTATCAATGTGTCAACTAGGTCAACTTATTAAAAATGAATATATTATATATATGTCTACATTGTGGAAACTGGATCAACTAAAACTTTTTTAAATGGAACTTCTTGAACTGGATAAAGCTTATATTTTTTCCTTATTTTCATCATGAAATGACCTTGATATCATACACAGAATTGTTAGCTTTAGTCAGGGCAAAATAAACCCTTATTTTTCAATTCCACTTTTAATTTTAGCCAGTACACTATTTACCTTACGGGAGACTGAGTGCATATTTATTGATAGGTAATCAGAAGCTGAAAATGGAGCAATGTGCCGGGGACTGTGCCATGCACTCTATGTGGATTATCTCGTTAAACTTTTACAACCAGCCTATATAAGTAGGTAGTATTTCTCTCCCTATTATAAACGTGAGGAAACCGAGGCTTAGTGAGATGAGGTAATTTGCCTAAAATTCAAGCCAGCAAATTGCAGACCCAGGATTGGAACCCAGGCCATCTGAGACCTGAGTCAACACTCTTAACCACTATCATACTTCACTTCCCAAAAGACAAATATCCTTTGATTTAACAAGTATCAACAATTTGCCAATACATTACACAAGAATAGGCCTTGCTCATATAATTTTATGTAACGGTTGCTGCTTACTTTGTGTATTCAATTGCTAAAGAGTCTAAACAATCAAGATTAACTGGTAAAAGATTACTTGGGATATCATTAACAACAACAACAAAAAAGCCCCCAAAGGTTTAGTTGGCGACAGAACCCACATTACAAAAATGTATGTTTAATAGTTTTATAATATATAATTTAAATACACACACGGACATGTAATAAAATTTTAAACAACAGGTTGTAGTTACATACTGAATCATAAATCATCCCTCACTAACCAGAAATGCTTATAAAATTCTGTCCTACTGCCTAATAGAGACTCCTTTGTATTAGCTGTTTCTACACTAGCCTGTGATACACTTTAGCATATCACACCATGGCTCATCAGAATCTCTGCCAGCTCACATATACCTGGAGATTCTGTTATATCAGACCTCATATACTAACTGCAGTGAGGTGTCTTTCTAAAGCTCTGTAACTGCTCAAAATTAAGCCTTTTAAAGTATTTGTGTTCCTATTTGTAGACCAAAACAAGTACAATAATGTCAGGAGGTGTGGTTCTTTTCCCACTTAAGCCTTGAAACATACTTATTACAAAAAGACTGCTTATTTGTGCAACTAGAGTGAAACAGGTTTTATAAATCTTCCTGGGTTGGGGATATAAAAGCACATCTTCCAGAGTGAATACTACGTCAGAGTTCCTCTGTGCTTATTATTTAGAACAGCAGCCCTCACCTCAAGTGCCGTGAAAACCTGGTCCTGTAATCACTTGTGAGGTTTGTCACAAGTAATTTGTTGTTTTTTTTAATGAAATTTCTCAGTATCTTTCCCTGTCCATTCTAGCTAAAGTCCTTCCCTAACCAGCCCTCCCCCATTACACTCTCTCTGACCCTTGTTTGCTTTTTCCAAAATACTTCATTCAATTTATAATGTCAAAAGCATATATGGAGCCCTGATGGCACAGTGGTTAAGAGCTCGGCTGCTAACCAAAAGTTTGGCAGTTCAAATCCAGCAGGTGCTCCTTGGAAGCCCTACAGGGCAGTTC
Source organism: Loxodonta africana (assembly GCF_030014295.1). Taxonomy (NCBI): domain Eukaryota; kingdom Metazoa; phylum Chordata; class Mammalia; order Proboscidea; family Elephantidae; genus Loxodonta; species Loxodonta africana. The sequence continues at coordinate 36,266,823 of NC_087349.1, forward strand.
TACTTTGTCCTATAGGGTTGCTAAGAGTCAGAAACAACTTGACAATAGTGGGCTTTTTTTTTTTTTTTTTTTGGTTAAAGCATATATACTTGCTAGATTTTTGAACATCTCCTCTACTGGTCTGTAAGTCCCACTAGGCAGTGACCTGAGTATCCCATTACTACCCTGCAACTTTTTTACTTCTAGTGCTTAACAGAGTGCCCATTCTTTAGCAGTGTTTATGGAATAAAGGAAGAATAAATAAATCTTGCCCACTCTAGTTCCACCTTCTACGATGAAGCCAAGTTGTATTTCTGAAATGCAAATCAAATCCTTTGATTCATATAAAAACTTTCCAAAAGTGTCCTACTTCCTAAGAATGAAACTTACAACTCTTAGGCAAGGATGCAAAAATCCTTCTTTATTGTGCTTCTTCCTGTCTTCAGCCTCCTTTCCTCCATCTCTGCACTCAATCTCTGTTCTGTGATTCCAGAAATACTAGCGGTTCCTCAGCTTTTTCAAATTTCCATATTCTCCCAGACTTCAAACATGCTATTCTGTACAACTCAGAAGCTCTACTTTCAACCCAATTCTTAGCCCCTGACATGAGACTAGCAAATGCCTGCTGCTTCTTTAAGAAATTGTTCAAGGGTTTTGTTTTATTTTTCAGTGATGTCTTCTCCAATACTCTCAAGTACAATTAGATTCTCCTGGGCTATGCATTCACTGCATTTTGTCCATACTTTCATTATAGCAATTATTGTAAGTATTGTTTCCTTCAGTTCCTGCTTCCCTACTGGCCTATAATCACCCTGTGGTCAGGGATTATAGGTTTCATCTAAGTATTATCAGTATTTAACAGAGTCCCTATGTCAAAAAGAACTCTCAATAAAGATGTAGTGAATGAGTAAATGAATGAAGGAATGAAGGACTCATTGCTGTTTAACGTCTATTTAAAATAACTGAAAAATTTTTCTACAGTTACTTTTTCTCTGTAGGATGGAAATAAACTCAACCTAAGTTACAGTGTCATTCTAAGAAATGGATTTAAACACACTCTCTAAATCGAGTGGTCTATAAATGCTTCCACAAGACATTTACATATTAAAGGCAATTTATAGGCATGCACTCAGTTTAGAATTTTAAATCAGAGGGCTTGCAAACAGTATGATTTTAAATTGTTCATTACACTGCACAATAGAGACATGATTTTCTTTTTTTTTTCCTTCCAAGAGGCACGCTATGAAAGACGGCAAAGCTTTATACCTCATTCTTCTTGGTTCCATGCTGAGAACTGCCACATACTGATACTTCAGTAGGAAAATCTCCTGGGATTGGGTCTGAGATAGATTCATCATATACTAAACTCTTTTAAGAACTGATACCACACAGTCATTGAATTTTAGAGTTGGAAAGGCTCTTACACAGCACAGCAAGTTTCCATTCACAATTCAGAATTTGAAGGAAAAACAAAGATAACTCTCTTCTCTTTATCTTGTACAGGTGTGGTGGATATAAATACCCTGGTATAAACTGTGAAAATTAATTAAGTAGTTTGAGGTCTTTATCGCAATTACCAGCTCATCTCTATAAAGATGATTTTCTGGCACTGTAGTAACACAGTTCTCCGTTATTTCCATAACAAAATGATCTCAAAAACAGAAATGATGGTGACTGAATTTTTGAGATGTGTAACACAAACATGAAAGTGTAACAGATTTTCATAGCATTTAAAAGGTATTTCTGGTGTTAAAAGCAAATATCAGAAAAAGCAGTTTTCTAGGGGAAAAGCGTCCTGAAAAATTCACCATTCAGGATAATAATATGCCCTCTATGTTGAATTTTTCTCTTAACTAAATACTCTTGAGGGGGTGATGATGAATGACAACACTAATAACACATAGCTTAATGGAACTGCAAGGCCATTTGTCCAGGAGAGGCATTAGGGGAATGAGAAATTCCTGATTGCTTCTGCAAAACAGAAAACCTTATATTGCTTTATAGAAAAAAAAAACAAAACTGATTTTAAAAGAAAATATTAATGAAAAATAATATGTACAGAATTTTTACTATTCAAGTGACAATTTTTAAAAATTTGGAAAAAAGTACATATTACAAATCCTGTCTCTAATCAAATTTTTTTTTTCCTCTACTGTTTTGGAAATTATATATTCTAGTTTTTCCCTATATATTTAACATCATATTTGTACAATCATATTTAAACACAGGTTTTCCTAGAATTAGTATTTTCTAGCAGCAGACTAAATACCCTGAAGACCCTTTTATTGAACAACTAAAATTCTGGATAAAACAAATAGAGAATATGTTCAATGCCTTATTAAGACAGCATGAAAGTAGAAATCTACCAAAACTGGTTCAGGTTCCACTTAGGATGCAGAAAATCACAAGAGAACGCTGCTTTTACACTAATAATGTGAGAAAGGCAGATGATCTACAAAATCATAGTTTTTCTTGAGCCCATCAGAGATGTGAGATCTCCAAGCAAAGAAGTAAACTGAATTCCACAGAGGAACAAGCCCATAAAAGTAGAGATAGGACACATAAATATTTCACCTTTTTTCAGAGAAAAAAGAAGTGGTCATCAAATTAAAAAAACCCACAGATAAAAATAAATCAGCAAAAATTTTAACAAATCCTTACGGTACAATTACAGGGAGCATATCAGTTTGTAATACCTGGCGTCCTCAGAAACAAAGGGAGCTTGCACTCCTCTGCAAGCTCTTTTCCATAACCCTCCACCAAGTGCTCATGAGAAAGATTGGTGCAGGGCAGAAGACTGGAGAGAAGCCTACTTTGTGCAGGTATTTAGGATATAATCAACAGTTACACAAAATTTCTTACACTTCCCTGGGCCCTTCTTTCTATTAAGCAAAAGCTTTAAGTCATTCGAGGAAGAACAGCAAATCCAGGACTTACCCAGGACGTACCCAGGATTTCGGTAAAACTCCATTGTTTTTGGTACATGAGTAGAATCAAAATCCACTGACACTGGGGGTGAGGTAGGAAAACTCCCCCAGCCCCAGGACACGGGCAAAGATCCTTTGCTGCTGGGGGAGGAATATAAGCAAAAATCTTATATCTATGAGGGATGTACAGAAAAGGCTTTTGATTTCAGGATTTAACACCAATACCAAGCAGAGATCAGCTAGCACTAGGTGAGGGGTAAGAAATCCTCTCTCCCCACCCTGAGATCATGGCCTCTGGGCACCCTTTCAGCTCAGTAATGAGGTCACTCCTGAGGTTCACCCTTCAGCCAAAGACTGAACAGACCCATGGAACAAAACAAAACTAAAAGGGCATACCAGGCCTGGGGCAGGGATTGGAAGGCAGGAGGGAACAAGAAAGCTGGTAATAGCGAACCAGGGGTTGAGAAGGGAGAGCGTCGACATGTCGTGGGGTTGCTAGCCAATGTTGTAGAACAATGTGTGTACCGTTTGATGAGAAACTAGCTTGTTCTATAAATCTTCATCTAAAATACAATAAAAAATCTCCTGAAATCTTCTTAAAACCAAACAATAGTTTAGCTTAACTGGTAAAGCATGTCTGTCTTAAGCATTGTGCTCTTTTAAGATCTATCTATATGGGATCAAACTGACAACAGCAACTTGAAAAACCAGATAGGAAACTCAGTGGGCAGTGAGTTTCTGTTAATAGGGAAGGAACAACATGCAAAATGAGGGTGAGAATGGTAGCATAACTCAAAGAATGTAATCAATATTCACTGAATTGTACATGTAGAAATTGTTGAATTGGTGTATGTTCCAGCGTGTATATTCTCAACAATAAAAATAAAATAATTATTTAAAAAAAAGAAAAAGAAACCCTCTCTCCCCTAGATGAACCACAAATACAGTGCAGTGTTTGACTAGCATGGAAAGAAGGGCAGGAATACAAGCAAAATGCCACCTTTGAGGCCCAGACACACAGAGCCTACCAAACACTGAAGTTGGACAAAAAAAAGAAGAGAAACTTCACCTCACCATTCACATAAGATAATACCAAGTAACAAGCAACCATAATCCACTGCTAGATAAGGGGCAAGAGCATGGATAAAGGTCACACTCTGCCTTAGGTGTGCAGAAACTTCTAATGTGGAGTGGGAACACAGAGAAGAATAAAAGGTAACCCCTGCCAGCCGCTGGAGAAATTGGAAGGCTGTGTTGCACTGAAGGCAATCATGGCAACAACAAAACCCAGACTCTGCTTAATCCATGACTAGATTTACTCACACTAATAGTCTGACAGATGAAGAAGCATTTCCAGGCATAAATACTATTTACTTCAGTTTCTAATATTCTTTTATAGATTATGTCAGTATTCAAACAAAAATTATGAAACAAACAACAAAAAAAAAAGCAAAAACAATGAACCATTGCAAAGAGCTAAAGCAATCAACAGAACAAGGCTTTGAGTTGACCCGTAAATTGGAACTACCAGAGAAGGACTTAAAACTAACCATCATTGATTCTGAATCCCATACCCAGTGAAAGTATTCTTCAAAAACGGTGACAAAATAATCTTTTTTTTTTTAGATAAATAAAAGATGAATTCATTGTCAACACACCTGTACAACAAGAAATGTTAAAGTAAGTTGTTCAAGCAGAAGAAATACGATACCAGATGGAGATCTGAATTCACACAAAGGAATGATGAACAGCAAAATAAAGATAAACATAAAATATTTTTTCTAATATTCAATCATCTTTAGGATAATTGACTGTCTAAAGCAAAAATAGTAACTTGACCATGGGTTTATATTTAGGCAGAAGTACAATGTGTAACAACTCAAGCACAAAAAAAATGAAAGAGCAAATGCAACTTTTTGCAAGGTGCTTAAACTTTACTTGATGTAGAATAATAATATTTGGAGGCTGACTGTGAATAGTTACAGATGTACATTGCAAATCATTGAGCAATCACGAAAAAATATCTCCAGATGCTATAAAATTCATATAAAAGAATAGAAATTGGACTGACATCAAAATAATTGAAATAATTTTTAAAATACTGAAAAACTGATTAACTATAGTAATTGCTTTTAATCTTTGTTCCATAAAAAAAATAGAGACCTGAAATATGCAGCATATGAGCAAATGAAGAAAGAAGTGTTGTTACACGGAATGTAATATTCCCTTCCTCAATTCTAGACCCTTCCAATACCTTGAGAGGTATTAGCATTTTAAGCCATGAAAGCAACATAAGGGAGTTTATTTCACAACCAAAGCAGATTAAAAAAACACATAATAGAGAAACTAAAACCACATAAATGTTAAAGACACAATATTTTGGACAAATAGAAGGGAAGTCCACCTTGCATTCATAAAAACCTGAATGATTATTCTTGAAGATGTACAGTCTTGTTTATCTTAAGTAGACACAGTTATTTAAACAAGTTGTTTTCAAACCGTTCCAAGAAGAGGTTCTATGGGTCTTCACGGAAAGAATTAATAAGACTCACTTGTAATTAAGAACACTCATTTATATAAAATGTTTATTAAAAATCTATAAAAAATTATTCTTAGGTTATCTAGAAATCCAATATCTTCCCCTATAATTTTGTCTACACTATCAATTTGATTAATGAACCCTTTTTCATAGTACATACTCTGAGTTTAATTATCATAAATTTTAAATTAGTGTAATCCAAATTAATGAGATTTGACTGTATTTAAAATGGAATACGTATTAAATGAAAATAATCTCCAGCAACAAAAATTGATGTAATGGATCTCTATAAAAACATATTTGGGGCATAACACTTATTATTATAATAAACTGTCTTGGCTTGGCTGAACTTGAAAGTTAGTTATACCAGCCATGCAGATTTAAGCACACCTTTTTTTCCAAGTATATATTTGCATTCATTCAATCAATAAATATTAATGACTTTTCTTATGTGTCAGGAACTTTTCTGAGCATGAAGATACAGGAATGGAAAAAACAGACTCTCTACCCTCAGGAAGTTCACGTTCCAATGGGAAGGGATTGATCATAAGAAAGATGGTTAAGTAAAAATAATACACTTGAGGGTAAACAGGGCTAAGGAGACAAATATGGTAAGAAAAGGCAAAAATGACCGTGTTTAGAGAGTTACAATTGACGTAAGTCCTGAGGAAAGACTTCACCAACAGGGTAATATTTCAGTAAAGACTTAAAGGAGGTGAGAAAATGAGATGCGTTAGTTCTTAGGGAAGATCATTCCAGCAGAGGAAACAGCAAGTGCCAAGACCTTGAGACAGGAACCGGGAATGTTAGGCAAAACTAGGAATGGGGTGAATGAGGAGAACAATAGAAAATGAGATCTGAGAGGAAACTGGATTAGATCACATGAGATTTTGTACACATTTGCGGGATCCTAGCTTTTTCTCTGACAGATAAGGAAACACCGGAGAGTTCAGAGTAGTCCAGTGACATAGCCTGACTTTGTTTTAGTTCAGAAGGTTCACCATTGTTGCTATGTTTAGAATGGACTGAAGGGGAGCAAAGGCAGAACCAGAGAGCTCAGTAGGAAGGTACTGCAATATTGCAATATATAGGAGTGAGAAAAGAGTAATTCGGTCAGGTTGGAAACAGTGGAAGGCAGGAAAATTGGTTTTATTCTGGTTATATTTTGAAGGTATAGCGAACAAGATATTGTTGATGGATTAGAGGTGGAATTAAGACTAAAAAAGCAGTCCAAAATAACTGTAACATTTTGACAATTTGAAATTATGATACATGAGACTAAGGAACTAAACAGAATGATATGAGACTATGACTAGGAGATGGGGAAGCACTGAGGATAGGGCAGTCAGGAAAGATCTCCCCCCTGAGAAGGAAACTTCCAGGTAAAATCCTAAAGGGTTAAAAAAAAAAAAAATCAGCCGCTAAAAAAATGAATATATATACATATATGCAAAAAGATGCTGAAGAGACTTTTAGGGAAGAGCTGCAATACAAAAACCAAAAGCTGGAAAGACCATACATGTTTGAGGAACAGAAAAGAGGTGGAATTGACCTGAGCATGTTTGAGGAAGATCAGAAGGTCAGCCAGGATGCAGGAATATAGTGAACAAGGAAGAGAAAGACTCAGGAGATGGTGGGGAAAAGCAGACAGGGTCAAACTACATAGGACCTTGGAAGACCTATGTAAGTACAATGAAGAGGCTTTTGAGGCATTTTTATGCAAATAACATGCTGTTCTATGTTTGTTTGCCAAGGACCCCACCCTAGGTATTTTCGTAAGCCCACTGTGCCAAAGAAAATTAGCATAGCTCACTTATGAAAATACAGGGTGGGGAGGGGAAGGGAATGTTACACAAACAAATGTAGGCACGCTATTTGCATAAATATGCGGTATTTTCTAAATGATCCCTATATTGTAAACTTATGGAAGGCAAGGGTAAAAGCAAGGAAATTAATTACAAGGCTACTACTGAAGAAGTCTGGGGGAAAAAAGTGAAGGTGGCTTGTTTGAGAGTTGTGTGCTGTCCAGTTGATTCTGACTCATAGCGACCCTATAGGATAGAGTAGAACTGCTCCACAGGGTTTCCAAGGCTGTAAATCTTTATGGAAGCAGACTGCCACATCTTTCTCCTGTGAAGCGGCTGGTATGTTAGAACTGCTGACCTTTCAGTTAGCAGCCGAGCACTTACCAAGGCTCCTTTGCATGAGAGTGGTGGCAGTGAAAATGTTTAATATATTTGGAAGATGAGATCAAAGAGACTTGCTGGAAGAGAAAGAGCTAAATCAAAGATATCTAGCTTTTTTGATAGATGATATTACTTTACATTGAACTGGAAAGACACTGAGAGGAATACAAAGAGGCTGCTGAATAAATAAGCCTGGAATTCTGAATTCTAATTCTGATTCTGAAGAAAGACCTCTATTGGAAAGATGAATTTGGCATATAGATGATATTTAAAGTAACGATGGTGAATATGACCACCTAGGAAAAGCATTAGCTCAAAAAAAGGGACCAATATTGCTTCTATCTGAGGCATTCCAGCACTTGAAGGTCTAGTAAGCAGGAGTAGCCAGCAAAGAACATGGAGAAAGAGCTATAAGAAGCAGAAGGAAGTCACAAATGTCTTATGTCCTGAAAACAAAAGAAAGAATGAAGAAATGCATCAAATGCTACTGTAAGAAGGCCATTGAATTCACCAGCATGGGGATCATCGGAGCCCTGGACAAATCCCTGGAATGTTAGGGATAGAAGGTGCAATGAAATGAGCTGAAGAGTAGCCACAGCCAGAGAATCAGAACATGTCTGGCCTCTGTTGCCAATGAACTTTCATATTAGAGCATGCCCCACACTCTGTTTCAAAATGACTAAGTGGGAGGCAATTCCACCATAATTAATATTAAAACTGTAAATCTATGATGAAATTCTAAATCTCAAGATGAGTTTCTTTATAAGAATTCTAATTCTTCTCATGGTGAAGCTTAATTCATTGCAAATTAAAAGGAATGTTCATGGATACCACATAAACTTTATTTTTATGAGATATAATATTCTAAATTAGAAGTGCTGGTTGTTTCTGCAAGACAGAGAGAGGAAAAAATGTAGTAAGTTAATTTGGAAATCTAGTCAAATCTGAAATTCATAACTTCATTTGTACTAGATTAAAGAAAATATTTTCGAATGTTAAAAAAGTCATTATTGCTTTCAGTAAAGCAAGTGTTAAACTAAGATTAATTAAGAGCAGTAGAGAAACCGAATCATTTAATGAATCATTAGGGCTGCTAACCAAAAGTTCAGTGGTTCGAACCCACCAGCCACTCTGTGGGAAAAAAGATGTGGCAGTCTGCTTCCATGAAGATTACAGCCTTGGAAACCCTGTGAGGCAGTTCTACTCTGTCCTATATGGTCACTATGAGTCAGAATAGACTTGACAGCAGTGGGTTTGTTTTTTTAGGGTTATTTAATGTGATGTATTTCCAAAGTGATCGAGATCATGCACACTAAACTTCAGGAAAAAAAAAAAACTCTTGATTTAGCAAAATCAGAATATGGCACTCTGCTTTAACCAGGAATTACCAATGATTTAGCAGTTTTTCTTGCACATCAGGCAGTAACAGGGTCACCAGAAGCAGTGGCTCTTTTGTCTGATGCTCCTTTAAAGGGGCAATCCTCACTCTACCATTCTGTGTAAATATAGGCTCATTACTCAATCTTTCTAAGCCTCAGTTTGCTTAGTTAAAATAGGGATCTACTTATTTATGCTACAGACATTTGTTGAGCCTTTACAGTGTACTAGAACTTTTTATCTGTATCATAATACCTACATCATAGGGTCATTGTGACGATAAAAGTTCCTGGCCCAGAGCTAGTACTCAGGCATCATCATCATCTCTCGGTTTGTACTACATCAGTAAAGTCTTTGCACATGTTATTCCCTCAGCTTGGAATACTCTTCCTCTCCTTAATCCCCAGTGCTGCCTGGCTAACTCCTATGTATCCTTCAGAGTCCAGCTTTCCCTGATCCTCTCATACTAGGTGAAGTCCCTCAGTTATGCAACCGTCTAACACCCGGTGCTTTTCCCTCATAGCATTTATCACAATTAAAATTAATTATTTGAAACATAACCCATCACTGTGCTGTCTACAAGAGACACAACTTAGACACAAAGACATAAACAAACTAAAACACAAAGGATGGAAAAAAATTACATCAAGCAAACCATAACCAAAAAAGAGTAGGCATGGCAATATTAATCTCTGACAAAAGAATCTAAGGCAAAATCCACCATAAAAGATAAGGAAGGACATTATATAATGATTAGAGTCAATCCACCAGGAGGACATAGCTATAATACATATATACACACCCAAAGACAAGGTTCCAAAATACATAAATTCTAACAACATTGAAAAGAGAAACAGACAGCCCCACAAGAATAGTAGGAGACCTCAACATGCCATTTTCAGTGAAGGACTGACATATACAAAACACTCCACCCAACAGCAGCAAAGTATACACTCTTTTCTGACACACATAGAGCATTCTCCAGAGTAGACCACATTTTAGGCCACAGATCAAACCTTAACAAAATCTAAAACACTGGAATAATACAAAGCATTTCCTCTGTTCACAATACTATAAAAGTAGAAATCAATAACCCAAAACCAAAAAAAAAACCAAACCCACTGCCGTCAAGTTGATTCTGACTCATAGTGACCCTATAGGACAGAGTAGAACTGCCCCACAGGGTTTCCAAGGAGTGCCTGGTGGATTCGAACTGCTGACCTTTTGGTTAGCAGCCATAGCTCTTAACTACTATGCCACCAGAGTTTCCAAATAACAGAAATGGCAAGGGGAATAAAAAAATCAAAATCATGGAAACTGAATAATGCCTTGCTTAAAAACCACTGAGCAATAGAAGAAATCAAAGATGGAATCAAAAAATTCCTAGAGTCAAATGAAAATGAAAACACATCTTAACAAAACTTTTAGGACGCAGCAAAAGCTGTGCTCAGAGGTCAATTTATAGCAATAAACATGTGCATCCAAAAAGAAGAAAGGGCCAAAATCAAAACATTAACCTTGCAACTTGAACTCATAGAAAGACAGCAGCAAAAAGGAAAAAAAAAAAAACCCACAATCACCAGAAGACATGAAATAACAAAAATGAGAGCAGAAATAAATGAAATAGAGAACATAAAAACAGTAGAAAGAATCAACAAGACCAAGAGTTGATTGTTTAAAGGATTAACAAAATTGACAAGCCATTGGCCAAACTGACAAAAGAAAAGCAAGAGAGGGAGCAAATAACCTGAATAAGAAATGGGATAGGTGACATTACAACAGAGCCAACTGAAATAAAAAGGATCATAACTGAATCCTACGGAAAACTGTATTCCAATAAATTTGAAAACCTAGAGGAAATGGACAAGTTTCTAGAAACACACTACCTACCTAAAATAACATGAACTGAGGTAGAAAAACTAACAAACCTATAACAAAAGAAGAGATTGAAAAGGTAATAAAAGAAAGCCCCCTCCCCCCACCCCCAAAAGGCCTGGCCCAACAGCTTCACTGGAGAATTCTACCAAACATTCAAAGAAGAGCTCACACCAATACTATTCAAATGATTTCAAAGTATGGAAAAGGAAGGAATACTCCTGAATTCATTCTATGAAGCCAGTATAACCCTGATACCAAAGCCAGGCAAAGAAAAACACCACAAAAACAAAATTACAGACGAATAGCTCTCTTGAATACAGATGCAAAAATTCTCAACAAAATTCTAGCCAATAGAATTTAATAGCATATCAAAAAAACAATACATCATGACCAAGGAGAATTCATAGCGGGTATGCAATGACGGTTCAGCACTCAAAAGTCAATCAAAGTAATGTACCACATAAATAAAACAGAAGAATCACATGATCATTTCAATTAATGCTGAAAAAGCATTTGATAAAATCCAATACCCATTCCTGATAAAAGCTCTCAGAAAAGTAGGATTAGAAGGGAAATTCCTCAACATAATAAAGGGCATTTATACAAAACCAACAACCAACATTCTCAGTAGAGAGAAACTGAAAGAATCCCCCTTGAGAATGGATGCCCAGACAAGAATGCCCTTTATCACCACTCTTTTCAACATAGGGCTGAAAGTCCTAGCTAGAGCAACAAAGCAGGAAAAAAAAAAAGGGGGGGTGGGGCATCCAAATTAGCAAGGGAGAAGTAAAACTATCCCTATTCACAGACGATATGATCCTATACATAGGAAATGCCACAGATTCCACAAAAAAAGCTACTAGAAGTAATAGGAGGATTCAGCAAAGTAGCAGGATACAAGACTAAAATACAAAAACCAGTTGGATTCCTCTGCACCAACAAAGAGAACTTTGAAAAGGAAATCAGGAAAACAATACTATTTACAATAGCCCCCCAAAAGATAAAATACAAATAAATCTAACAAGGGACGTAAAAGGCCTATTCAAAGAAAACCATAAAACACTACTGCAAGAAACCAAAAAAGATCTACATAAACGGAAAAACATACAATATTCATGAATAGACTCAACATTGTGAAAATATCAGTACTACTCAAAGAGATCTACAGATAAAATGCAATCCCAATCCAAATTCTAACAGCACTCTTTAATGAGGTGGAAAAACTAATCATCAACTTTATATAGAAAGGAAAGAGGCCCCAGATAAGAAAAGCATTATTGAAGAACAAAGTAAGAGGCCTCACATTACCTGATCTCAGAACCTAATATACAGCCATGATAGTCAAAAAAGCCTGATACTGGTACAACAACAGACACATAGACCAATGGAACAGAACTGAGAGCACATACATAAATCCATCCATCTGTGGACAGCTGATTTTGACAAACAGCCAAAGTCCATTAAGTGGGGAAAAGACAGTCTCTTTAACAAATGGTGTTGGCAAAACTCGGTGTCCATTTGTTAAAAAAAAAAAAAAAAAACAACAGGACCTATACTTTACACCATACACAAAAACTAACTCGAAATGGATCAGAGACCTAAATATAAAACCTAAAGCTAAAATGATCATGGAAGAAAAATAGGGACAACCCTGGGGCCCTAATATATGGCAAAAATAAAATACCAAACATAACTAATAACTACAGAAGATGGATTAGATAAATGGGACATCCTAAAAATGAAACACCTATACTTATCAAAAGACTTCTCCAAAAGAGTAAAAATAGATCCTACAGACTGGGAAAATTTTCTGGCTATGACATATTCGACAAGGGTCTAATCTCTAAAATTTATGGAAAACTTCAACACCTCAGCAACAAAAAGACAATACAGTTTAAAAATGGGTAAAGGATATGAACAGACATTTCACCAAACAGAACATTTAGACACCTAACAAACACTTGAGGAAATGCTGGCCATCATTAGCCATTAAACCAAAACCAAACCTGTTTCAAACAGGTCAATTCCAACTCACAGTGATCCTATAGGACAGAGTAGAACTGCCTCATAGGGTTTCCAAAGAGCGGCTGATAGATTTGAACCACTGACTTTTAGTTAGCAGCCATAGCTCTTAACCACTGAACCGCCAGAGCTCCCATTAGACATTAAAGAGATGCAGATCAAAACTACAATGAGATACCATCTCATCTGGATATTATTAGCACTAATCAATAAAACAGAAAAAATATACTGGGAAGACTGGAACTCTTATACACTGCTGGTGGGAATGTAAAATGGTACCACCACTACGGAAAACAGTATGATGTTTCCTTAAAAAAACAGAAATAGAAATACCATATGACCCAGCAATCCCACTCTTAGGTATATACCGTAAAGAAATAAAAGCCATCATACAAATAGACATATGCACACCTATGGTCATTGCAGCAGTATTCACCATAGCAAAAAGATGAAAACAACCCAAGTGCCCATCAACAGATAAATGGATAAACAAACTGTGGTAGATACACACGATGGAATACTATGCAACGATAAAAAATGATGAAACGTCTCACAATATGGATGATTTGGAAGTACATTATGCTGAGTGAAATAAGTCAATCACAAAAGGACCACTATCACAAAGAAACAAGCAAAGGTTTACACACAGGGGAGAAAATGTTTTTTGATGGTTACCGGGTATGGGGAAACCCTGGTGGCATAGTGGTTAAGTGCTACGGCTGCTAACCAAAGGGCTGGGAGTTCAAATCCGCCAGGCGCTCCTTGGAAACTCTGTGGGGCCGTTCTACCCTGTCCTAGGAATCGACTCGCCAGCACTGGGTTTGGTTTGGTTTTTGGTATGGGAGGGGGAGGGAGGGAAATTACCAAATAGATAGAAGACAGGTGTTAATAATGGTGAAGGGAAAGGCAATACACTATATGGTGGAAGGCAGCAAAACATGAATAAGGCATGAGAGGACACCAAGAGGAATTCAAGAACAAAGGGCAACAACGGTAATTACTATAGCATAGACAATCCTGCAACAATAGTATTAGCAAACACTGACTTACAAATGGATACATAGGCAGATAGGTAAACTAAGAGGGAACATAGCCACCTGCAGATACAGGTTTGGTGGTGGATATTTCTGCACACATAACTGTAGGTGCTGCTTATATATTAATATAGACAATACAGCACACAAGGGCCATAGTCAGGACAACTTCTTAGACATAACCAAACACCTTGCAGGACAAAGTTCATAGGCTCGAAGGCAAAGGACCATAGACTCGGGGTCATCTACATCAATTGGCACAACATAGTTTATAAAGTTCTGCATTCTACTTGGAAGAGCAGCATTTGGGATCTTAAAAGCTTGCAAGCAGCCATCTAAGATATATATATTGGTATGTTCCAGGCTGGAGAAAATGAGAGTAAAGAAAACCAAAGACTCAGCGGAGCAATTAGCGCCAAGGACTAATGGACTACATGAACCATGGCCTACACAACCCCAAGACCAGAAAAACTAGATGGTGCCTGCCTACCACTAATTGTGACTGGGATCACAGCAGAGGGTGCCGGACAGAGTGGGATAAAAATTGTAGAGCAAAAAATCAAATTCACAATAAAGGCCAGACTTACTGGTCTGTTAGAGACTGGAGGAATCCCTGAGGCTATGGCCCTAAGACACCCTTCTGAGCTGCAACAGAAGCCATTCCTGGAGTCCACCTTTCATCCAAATCATAGACAGGCCAATAAAATAAACACCAACACCCCAGAGGAATGTACTCTTTAGAACAATCCATTATACAAGATCTAAAGGGCGACATTTTCCCAAAAGCAAAGGTGAGAAGGCAGGAAGGAATAGAAAATCAACATGAAAGGAAACAGGGATCCTAGGATGGAAATGGGGAGAATGCTGACACATTGTGAGGAATGAAACCAATGTTATGGAACTCTTTATGTATGACCTATTGAATGGAAAACTATTTAGTTCTGTAAACTTTCACCTAATGCGCAATAATTTTTTTAATTACAGAAATAAATTATTTAAGGCAGCATTCGTTTATTTTCTGCCTTTTTACTATTTTGTTAGCATTGCCTAGGACAGCACCTGATACCTACAAGGTGTGTTGGTAAGTATTGCTGAGTAAATTAGTACTTTATTAGAAGTAAAGGATGAAGGGGGAGGATTTAAAGATAGCTCCAAGATTTCTAGATTTGGTGATGTTGCTATTAATAACTAGAAGCAGTAGATAACAGAGAAAAGATAATGAGTTTTTGTTTTAAACATGATGGATCTGAAGGGCCCAAAGGACATCCAGGAGGAAATCTTCAGGAGACATTTGGAACTATGGGAAGAAATGTGCACTAAGGATATAAATTTGAAAGTCCTTATTCTTTATGAGTTGTAAACCCTGGTGGCATAGTAGTTAAGTGCTATGGCTGCTAACCAAAAGGACGGCAGTTCAAATCCACCAGGTGCTCCTTGGAAACTCTATAGAGAAGTTCTACTGTGTCCTATAGTGTCACTATGAGTTGGAATCAACTTGACGGCAATAGGTGTGAACTGAAAAGGATTTTTTGAGTTTACTAATTGTAATTGTTAATAAAGTCATCAAGGACTTTATTAAGAGAAGTTTCAAGAGGTTGTTGGGGGTAGAAGATGAATAGAAGTGGGGGCCGAAATGTTGTTATGAAAAACTGGTGATGAAGAAAGAAGGGAAGATGTGGGGTGGAGGATGGGTGTGCCAGTCATCAAGGTTCAGAAACCCAAAATGTGAGACTCATCCTTGACACTTCTGTCTGCCTTACCTGCCATACTCAATCCATCTCCAAGTTATACTGGTAATACCTCTTAATACTTCAATCCTCCCCAGCCATTCCATCTCTTTCTGTCTCTGCCCTCCTCTGCTACAGCCTGCCCTGTATAGTCACCTCCATTCACACTGGGTCCCGTAACACTACTCCACACTGTCATATTCCCAAGAGCCAATCTGCTCACTCAACATACCATTCTCCTTTCTTTCTTTCCTCCTGTCCTCACTTTCTCCACTTGCTTGAAACACTTACATGGCTCTTCAGAATAAAAACAAAATATTTTACACGGCCACCAAGTCCCCACTTGATCTGAGCCCATCTGCCTCCTCAGCCCTACTGTACCCACCTCTTCTGTCCCCTGTGGTCATATTAGGCTTTCAGCCCCTTAAATGTGCCGTGCTCTTTCCTGTCACAGGGCTTTTGCATGTACTGTCCACTCTGACTAGAATGCTCCTTCCAGGTCCACTTCTTCCGCAAGTTTTGTTGTTGTTGTTATTAACTGCTGTTGAGTCGAATCCGACTCACAGCAACCACATGTGGCAGAGTAGAACTGCTATAGGGTTTTCTTGGCTGTAGTCCCTATGGAAGCAGATCATCAGGTCTTTCTTCTGGAAAACCACTGGGTAGGTTTGAACTGCCAACCTTTCAGTTAGCAGCTGAGCACTTAACCTTTGTGCCATCATGTCTCCAATTTAGTCCTCCCCATCCTTCAGATGTCAGCTAAGTGGTCTCTTGCTCATTTAAGCCTTCCCTGAACTGCCAGTCTAGGTCAAATTGTCTCCATACACCCCTACAGAGCACTAACCACACTTTTAATTTTATGTTAACTTGTTTTCCTATAAATCTTGACTTTCTCCTCTATTAGATTTTAAGCTCCCTGAGGACAGAGACTCCAACAGTTTGTGCTCATCATTGTACTCCCAGGGCCTAGCATAGTAATTGGCAAATAAGAGGAGCTCAATAAATATATTGACTGAATAAATTTGCACAGAATAGAAAAACCTGTACATGTGAAGAGATGATTGAAAATAAAAGGATAAAAGGGGTAATTAATTAGCCATGATCCCAAATAACAAAAGAAGCAGAGAGTAAAATTCAAAACATTGACAATCAACCTTCTGTGGCCGTTCCGAATTAAATTATGATTTTCTGTGCACACGCTTACCTATATTAAAGTGCTTTTACTTTTACTGTGTTTACATCATTTCTATGAATCTGCTTAATCTATTAAAATTGCAAGGCATTACAGAAAGCATGAACTATTAACAGGAGATAGAACTGTGATAGTTCAGGAATCATGAACCTGTCTTGGAAACTAAAATTTTGACCTTGGGGAACGATTTCTGTGGCCCTGAATTTTTAATTGTTGATGGATTGTTTCTCTGGCAACATCAGTATGTAGGTGCTTCTGTGACAGGCCTTTCATGAAAACAAGAAAAACAAAGGGCTAGTTTAGGTGTGTTAGTTTGACTAATGAAATATTTAGTCTTATCTCTGCAAACTTCATGCAAAAACAGGTAAGAAACCTGATGGCCAAGATAGAGAGTGCTTTGTAGCTGAATCTGTAACGAAAAGACAAATTGGGCAGGGCACCAGTAAGTGAAAAACCTCCATTCCATTCAACTACATTCCAGTAGGAAATGATGAGTTTAAAGGCCTTTTCTGTGTGTGCAGTACCAGATTTCAACACAAAGAGTGAGCCAGGTCAATGTCAGAGGTGATTTTAAGGCTAGAATGGAAGTTTATGATCATCTACTCCAATTCCCCTATGCTCCTGTAAAGTAAACTAATATCCCAGTGAGGTTAAGTAACTAACCCAAGGTCACACATTTACACCTTTAGTAATTATATAAAAAAAAAAAAAATGGATACTAGCAGATCTTCAACAACAACAACAAAAAAGCAGTCTTATATTGCCAAAAACTAACACAGATAAATTCCATGTTAACCACCACAGCATAGAAGAACTTATTGAACTTATAACATTGAGCCTAGAACCCTAATCTCCTAACTCTAGTCCAATATTTTTAATTTGGGATTTTTTTTGCCTTAATATTATATAGCTATTCTGTACTGTTGAATCAACAAATGAGTGAATATAATTTTCTACTTTACAAAAGACTTATAACACTTAATCTCACAACAACCCACTGAGATGAAGTATTAACGATCCTCTCTCTAAGGTCACAGAGTGCCTCAGGACTAAACTGGAACCCAGGTTTTCTAACACCTATACCAGTGTCCTTTTTTGATGCACTCCTATTTTGTTCTACTAAGGTCCTGCAATTAATCAGTAGGACAGGATAAGGCCTCAGGCTTGCACAGTGTGTACAAGTAAGTGGTTGACCTTCCTGACTGGCTTGATAAGAAGAGACAGTTAAAAACAAAAAAACCCTGCAGCTAGTTTCATCATTTGGGTCTTGGGATCTTCAACATCATCAAGCCACTAAGTATAAAAAGCCAAGCTATTGTGTTCCTGATTTATAAAAAAACTAAGGAGTAACTTTTGTATAAAAGGCAATAGTAAAGGCAGAAGGAAATTTGTGCTGTTGAAGCACATGTTTATCTTAGCATTCGAAATCTTATTCCAGGTTATTAGGGAATGTGAATTCATTTCTAAAAATTTTTTTATTTAAGTTCTTCTCATGTTTTCTAATGAAGTAATAAATCCTTTGGGACTGGGCATACCCACAGCTTGTGACACATCGCCTTCATGCTCACATGGTGTTCTGATAAATCCTTCAGAGCGTACAGTGATGACAGATGTGATAAAGAGATCATCATGGCTCTCACCGCCTATATTCTATTGTTTGTTACAGCCATCTTCTATTTCTGGAAAACACTCCCAGCTGCCTGCAGCAGAACTAGGAGCCAGAGTTGGAAAGTATGTTGTTTTTCTCACAGTTTATAACCTAACTTGCTGACCACTAATTATGCAGTACAGATAGGTAGAAATAATACCAGAAAACAGGTCTTCGGCACTGGTTTCATTATCTGGTTTCATCATAATAAGCTTATTCTGATCTTTCTTATTTCAGGGTTCTGGAAGACTCATTAAAAACATTTTCTCTGCAATGTTTTATAACCTTTTGACATTTTCTTCTTATGCCTGTCATGCTGTGTGTGTGTGTGTGTGTGTGTGTGTGTGTGTGTGTGTTCCTTAAAGTCTATAAATAGAAAGGATGAGAGAGAAGAAATAGACACATTAACTCCTTAAACATTTGTTGCCTGACAATTAGATTTGAGGTTGGGAGGTTATATGAATACTTTGCTGTTGTTTTCTTTTGAAGGTATATTGTAGGAGATCAAAAACATCCTATATGAATGTTATGTTATCCACCTTAATCATCAGAAAAATAAACAAGCATTTCATATAAAATTTATTTTACAACTGATATGAAAAAAATAGAGAACTGTGTTCTCTTGCATGAGTTTCTAGAGACAATTTTAATCTGCTTTAAAAGCAATGAAGAATGTCCATAGTGGTTTGGTGTGATCTGCATTTTTTTACACTTCTCCAGGGACAGCTTAAGTGGCTGCCAACCCTGAATCCACTGCCTACTCCTAAATAAGTCTAGTTTTACCCTGATTAATTAACTTTAATTGTTATTACATATTTCTATGTTTCAGTTTTTCCTTCCATCAAATGATGTCAAGAAGCGCTACAATAATCTACTTTAGATATTTTAATTTGTAAGGGTTCTCAATTCTCTTTCGTGTTATAATAGTGGCCATTTATTTCACAGTAACCTATAAATTTAATGTTAATCAATAATTACAACCTTGAGTCACTCATCCTTTACCATAACTCTCATGTATTAAAAAATGCTGATTAAAGTTTTCTTTCCTGTAATATCCTTGCCCACCATTTCTTAGACTTTATATCTGATCAGACAGGTGCATAGAGAAGAAATAGTGATGCAAAATACTTCACACACTTCTTAATCAGCCCTAATTAAAAAGTGACTATCATATAAAATATATTAATTAGAAATTTATATTTGTTATTAGGGTAAATTCAAATCACATTCTCTTCAAAGATCATCATTTTTACTCCTATGGAACAGCATATTTTGTATATCTTATAAATAGTCCTTCTTGAGAAATGTATGGATTATAATGTGATAGAAGGTATCCATAATCTTATTTTATAAATAGAGACAGTTTGACATTATAGGTTAACTGGCAGTCACACATCAAAAAATAGGGGTGGAGGAATTAGGTAGGAAGGTTTACTGAGTTTACGATTTGAACATTTTTAATTGTCTGGACTGATGAGCTGGGCATAATTTAGATCAGCAAAGCTACACCAATCAACGCTACTGTGGTTGAAAATAAAAGATATCTTCATTAAGGTAGTGGCACAATGGTGAAGTGCTCCACTGCTAACTGAAAAGTTGGTGGTTCGAACCCACCCAGTGCCTCCACCTGGCAATCTGCTTCGTAAAGATTATAGCCAAGAAAACCCTATGGGGCAGTTCTACTCCATCACATAGTGTCGCTATGTGTTGGAATTGACTCAACAGCACCCAACAACAACAATCATTAAGGTGGAAGATCTGTGGTCACTAAAATTAAGATATGACTAAAAAATGAAGTTTCTTGTGCATTTAAAATAAAGCAGTGTCAAACCGAGGTCAGAAAGAAATTGATTACCAGTTTGAACTCTGAATGAAGGTGAACAAAACCCATGTTGTTGTTGTTACTGTTGTGTGCCATCGAGTCAATTCTGACTCACAGCGAATATATTTGACAGAGTAGAACTGCTCCATTGGGTTTCCATTGGGTTTTGTCGGCTGTAATCTTTACCAGAGCAGATCTTCAAATCTTTTCTCCCCTGGAGCAGCTGGTGGGTTCGAACCGCCAACCTTTCGGTTAGCATCTGAGCACTTAAGCACTGCACACCAGGGCTCCTTGAACCAACCCCATAACATACCGTAATCTTCTCCAGTGTAGCATCTAAATTTTTCCTTGTCAGGTGAACTTGTCACTTTCTCCTTAGATGTGAAATACCATAGAAGTTTACACTAAGTGGTATGAGATGCATATTTCAATCTCAGTATATTTCTTAAAGAGATATAAGCTTCCATTTTAGTGATGACTGAGATACCACAAGTGATTACATTTATTCTTAGATTACCAGAAAGCCTCCTGAATCTGAACTGGTATTAATTTTTCTTGTAATTTGGTGATAAGTCAAGTCACTTGCTGACATAGGCGAGCAGTGGTGTTTATTCCACATTTACGATAGTCATTTTAGAAACAGCCTCTTTCAATATCTTACATAAGATACAGCCATATATTTTTAAGATCCAGAAATAAAAACTATGGCTTTTCAAGCTGTTACCTGAACCACATTTCTAAATAGTCAAATACTGAGTATGTTCAGGTATTCTGTAAACTATAGAAGCAATCTGCAAAATTACACATGCACAGTCTTCACCGAGTTTTAATTCCAGTAAAATCTGGTGGGTTTTTTTCTTTTTCCTTTTTTTGCTAATTCTCCTTCTCCCCCCCCTCCACCCCGAATCTAGTACCTTCTCCAGTAGTCAAACATCAAGTTCTTTTTCTTAAAGATGCAACAGCAATGAATGACGAGCATTCCCTTACCACTTTGCAGAAGCTTTTATCTCTGATCTGTAAGAATGAAATCTTCCCCACGGTACACCAGACAGTGCTCTCTACCACTGTGCTTCCCATGTGTGGCAATTTTTCAATGACACTTTCTCAGAAAATTGGAGTTGTGAGGCCACCTCACTCACCTGGCCTGTCCACTTCGGGCTGCTTTTTTAATTGAACCTCATTGAATTCATAGTTTCTATATTAAAACTACATTATCTGGATGAAGATCAGGGTCACAGGCATAACCTTAAATGACTATCAAAAGAAGAATATTGTCACTGACAGCAAAAATCAGACTAAACCACAATAACTATAGATACTAGTAGGTGAAAGCCCATACAGCTGAATTGTATTGCACTTAAAACTATATTAAAAAAGTGCCTTCATATGTTATATATGGTGATTTTCTCAAGTATAATATAAAATATTCAATAGTACTTATATCTATTTAAAACGCACTACTTTCTTACTACTTCTTGGCATAAAACTTCAGAAGTCACATTTAGTTAACCTCAAACCATGTGACAGCAAATTATATAACTATCACTTGCCACCTAGCATTATAACAATCACTCTGAGTCTTAGTGCCTAAAATGAGAAAAAAGAAGTAGAAAAAACCACTAACCTCCTATCTAGTTAGCTTTCTATACACTATCTTATCTTCAGGATACACCTGCAGCCCAGGGGAACTAACTAGCGTTAACAGCAAAAAAAAAAAAAAACAAAAAACCGTTGCCGGCGAGTCGATTCTGACTCATAGCGACCCTGTAGGACAGAGTAGAACCGCCCCATTGCGTTTCCAAGGAGCGCCTGGTGGATCTCAGCTGCTGACCTTTTGATTAGCAGCCTAGCTCTTAAGTACTAAGCCACCAGGGGGTATCAAACTGTCACCTGTGTTTTTTTGCAGCTTTTTCCATTTGACAAAAATTACTGCCTCTTTCAGTACGGGATGATAGATTTCCGAACACCATAAGTGCTTTTTACGAGTAGTATAATACTTTCTCTGAATGGCTATTAAAAAAAAAAAAAAAAAAAAATTTTTTTTTTTTTGGCCATAGACATGAACAAATCAAAAGGAACTTCAGCGGTGTTGGTTGGAGGAACAGAGTGATTAACATTTTTACACAAAATTTTTTTTAACATCTTGGCAAGTTCTATTTCCCTTTCCCCGTGAATTATTAGGAAAAAAAATTGAAAGCAGGACAATAAGCAATGAGCAGTATGTGCAATAAAGAAATGCATCTTAGAAGCTAGGGCACAGTTTTATTTCTACTTGACAGAATTCATTTTAGTCAAGAATCAGTTCTGTCCACCCTCCAAATTCAAGATCATTGAGCAATTTATGGGTCAGATACTCCATAGGTCAGGAGATCACCTCTAGCCCAAAAAACTCTTCCATGAGGTAAGCTCACAGGGCATTCCATCAGCTCAGCAAGGGATTTTCCCAGAAAGAGGGAAAGCAGAGTGGACAATAAGTGGCATAAAACATTTGTAAATTATAAAATAGTCTTTGAATACAAAATTGGATTCTTTTGTATTCAATAAATAGAAAAGAACACATAGAGAATAATAAGTTACAAAGCATAATACTGAAATGAGCACCCATGAACTCACCATCCAACTTAAGAAATGGAACATTACAAATACAGCAGAAAGTGCTCCAGTCTCCTTATTCCAAATTGTATCTTAATCAATCTCTCTGCTTTCTTTATATTGTTACCAAATATGTGCCTCTCCTTATGTCATGTATTGTTAAGTGGACCCAGGTTAAGAACATGTGCTCTGGAAGGGCAAGAATCACAAAATGCCACCAATAAAATAATTTAGCCCAGTGATTTGTCTTCTTTGGATTGTCAGAGAGTTGAAAAGAAATGCATTTTTTTTTTTTTAATGCCTCTAGGTGAGTCCTTCACTCTGTATTACCAGGGTCATCACTCTGTATGTCATAGGATACCTTCTCTGCCTACCCTGTGACAGTTTATATTTGAGTGTGAGATTCCTACTCCAGGAGATTGGTGTGGTACCCTGGAAGCAATGATGCCCAGTAGTAATAGGAGAGACAGCCACACAAAAGTGAGTAAATACACATAGAATAATGATGAGGGCAGAAGGCTGAGTAGTAGTTCAGGAAGTCATTGACTGAAGAGACAGCTGATCCTTTCTATTCCAATTACTTATTAAAGGTAAATTGCAAGCAAAATATTTTAAGTGTTTTAATTTAAAATGACACTGTGATATTTAAGAAGGTATTAAAATATTTCAGTCTATTATTTAAAATAATAATGAAAATTCTATTTTTTAGCATTTACCCATATTTACTTAAATGATTATAGTCATTATATATAAAACTTTCATATTTTACTTTTATTTTTCTTACTTGTATTTATTACAAACAGTAATAAATGGAAAATCAAAAGATAAAGGGAACAAAAACTTCTACAAAGTTAGGAAAATAAAAGCATTGACTTAAGTCAACTATATTTCCCGAAAGGAATCATGCAAAGAATTATAATGTGTTCTCCAATTTTACCCAAGACCGACTTGTCAACCATTAAAAATACTTCTCGGCCATCTACTCTATTAACAATAGTAATAGAAGCAAAATAACTGGAAAATAATAATGGAAATATAAGCAATACAGGAAATGGTATTGAAAGAAGTTCACAACCTCCAGTAGGTTGTAAAAAAAAAAAAAAGGTTGTAGGGAACTAAAAATTTATTTGGCATCTATTTTAAGTCAAACTTACATGCTGACAATCTCATTTCTACGAATAAGAAAACGTAAAGTAATTTTTCTAGGGCCTCACTGATATGAAGCAGCAGAGGTGGGATTATATTTATATGTCGTCTTGGGGGCCCAGCCATCTGATTCGAATTCAGTTCAGATCAGAATGCTTTACCTTAATCATTGTGAGGCTATGAGCGTAGAAAAAAAGATACAGTCCCTGTACAAAGTCCATTGTACTATAGATGGAGAATAGCCAGATCCTTGCAGTGTATGCTCAAGTTGCTATGGAAACACAGCTTCCACATGGTTCTCTGGAGCCCCGTTTCTCTACATTACACTGCCATCCACCAGAGAATATGCCTGCTAATATATGCACTACAGAGAATAAAAATAATTATGTTTCAGTCACAAGGTTCCTCTAGAAGGTGCTGTCTTAAGAAGATACCACCAGTGATTAAAAATGGAGGATGTGTACATTTTCATTTATCCCATGGCCATGAACAAATTTAGCCAAGCTTCTAATGAAACTCAGAAAAAACTGCAAAATTAGAATAGCTTAACATTTGCTAAAAGTTTTCCTGTATGGGAGAATCATGTAGTAGTCTGTCTTCAATCATGGCAGATGTGATTTCTAAAACTGCATATGATTCAATAAAAATATAAACTTTTTTGACATATCTTCCAATATAGATCATCTCTCAGGCAGATGGCACAATCAGAATCCTAAGTGAACTTATATTCTAAGTATTTATGTCCAGTATTTTTACAAACGTATGTATTTTCCTCTAATTTAGAGAAGATTCTACTTTGAGTATCTCCCATTAAGAAAGTCTCCAGACAGTTGATCCTTTTCTTATTTCAATATACAAAATGACATTTTGATTGATTTTGCTTGACATATGAAATTAAGAAAAAGAAAATGTATGGGCTTTTATGTTACAGATTGTCTTTTATCTGAGCACAACGTCATTCTCTTTGTTCTAGCACAGCACTGAATTGGATGACTGATTTAAAGCGTTATAGTCTAGGAGTGAGTAAATTTTGGTAAAGTAACAGAGGGATTGCCTAGAAAATCATTTTTTAAATTACCTATGGTCCATAGTTTATTCAGATTTCCTTAGTTGTTACCTAATGTCTTTTTTCTTTTTTTGGTTTCAGAATCCTATTCAGGATACCACATTACATTTAGTTGTTAAATTTGCTTTGATCCTCTTGGCTGTGACAGTTCCTCAGGCTTTGTTTCTGATGACCTTGAGAGTTGTAGAGAGTACTCCTCAGATATCTTGTAGAATGACCCTCAATTGGGATTTTTCTGATGTTTTTCTCAAGATTAGACTGGGATTTGGGGTTTTAGGGAGGATAACCACAGAGGTAAAGTAGCATCATCACATCATATCAGTGGTACATACAATAAACATGACTTATCACTGTTGATTTTAACCTTGATCACCTGGCTGAGGCATTTTTCGCCAGGGTTCTCCACTGTAAAATTTCTTTTTCCTCTTTTCCATATTATACTCTTCGCAAGTACATTACGCACAACCCACATTTCAGGAGTGGGGAGTTGTGCTCCACCTCCCTGAGAATGTAGTGTCTACATAAATTATTTGGGATGTGTTTATTCTTCCTCTTTTTAAAATTTATTCCATTATTTATTTATAGCAGTGTGAACACATGGATGCAAACACAATTTTTATTTCATAGTTTCAGTAGAAAAGAGTGATTTGAGGTTTGAAAAGTAAAATCATTCTTCAGAAGCAAACATAAAGTACTATCACTGAGGAATTCAAGAAAAAAAAACTTTTTTTAAAGTTTAGAAGATTTTAAGGCAAAACTAATACCAAGCAGCTCAGACAAATATTTTATCCACTTTTTAACATTTATAAGACACAATAAGAAAGCCAGGAGATTACAAGCTACATAACCCAAAGTGGAGATTTAGAAACTATCTAGCAAATCCAATCAATGAATAAGAAAACACATTCTTTTTTTTTTTTCTTTTTAAGGAATAGACATGTAAATGTCTAAAAATGCCCACAACTTATATTCACATTTAATTTGAAACCTCATATTTCACTGTACATAAGAATTATGGGTTGTTTACTTCCTTTTTAAATATTTTAAATCAAGTATTAATAGAACGGAAGCCCTGTTGACGCAATGGTTAACTGCTTGGCTGCTAATCAAAGGGTCAGTGGTTCAAACCCACTGGCTGCTCCACAGGAGAAAAGACCCGGTGATCTGCTCCTGTAAAGATTATAACCTAGAAAACTCTATGGGGCAGTTCTATTCTGTCCTATAGGGCTGCTATGAGTTGGAATCAACTCAGTGGCACACAACAACTTTAATAGAACACTGTCTACAACCACAATCACTTTAAAAAAATATGATGGGGTAACCCGAAAAACAATTCTGAGATTTTGTGATTACTAGATGCTGTGTGTTCCTGTGACATT
Organism: Loxodonta africana; assembly: GCF_030014295.1. NCBI lineage: Eukaryota > Metazoa > Chordata > Mammalia > Proboscidea > Elephantidae > Loxodonta > Loxodonta africana. The sequence continues at coordinate 36,293,337 of NC_087349.1, forward strand.
CATTCCATGGCTTCAGTGCATTTGTTAATCACAGCCACAGTGCGAAATGGACAGCAGCACTTCCAAATCCTGAAATCCTTTGTCACCCTCAATGCATGAAAATGTTAACTAGGGTTGTATACCCAAATCTCTACAAGGTACCCTATTTGAAATGCCAAGTTTCTTCTCACTCAAGATCTCACATCACCCTTTTTGCTCTTTTCTCACAAGACCTAGACTGAAAACTGACCTAAGAAATCTTTTCTATGCCTTTTCTGTTGGGTACCATCTTAGCTGTGACTCTCCAAAATCCATCACTCAGACAGCAAGGATAGAAAGAAGGAAGTCTGAAAGAGCATTTCCTCCTCTTTCAAATACCGTGTCTCACACTCAATGTTTCTTTCTCCTTGGTCCTCATTTTCAACCCACTTGGACTTCAAGATGGAGAGAATCTGCTAAGCGGTCCCTCAAACACACAGAATTATGGGCTGGTAATTATTCCTTTGTTCTTCTCAATAAAACCTCAAGCTTTCAGTAAAGTTATCTAATTCTCTGATATTTATTTTGTCTTTGACAAATATCAGAAAAAAATCAGAGAAAGAGAGTTGAAAACCATGATTTCACTATAGAGAATATCATCAAGAATATCAGCAATATCCCAGGCCCCTATGTCTGCTGCTTATATTGATTTTATAGATTATAAAAATTTGGTTTAAAAAGACCAACTCATGAATGATTCTCAGAAAAAAAAACAGAGTTATTTAATATTATTGTTGTTGTAGTGGTGGTGGTGGTAACAATATGCTTAAGCTGGTCTACCCAACACTTGCCTTAGCCATGAAAAAAATAACTCAGTAAAAGACCCACAAAATGTCTAGCTTTAATCAAGGTAATTCCCTGGTGTGTCCTCCAAGATAAAATTATTGCAAACTAAATGAAATACTTCGTAGAATATGGTTGTTATAGTTGCACGGCATCTACCAAAACAGGCAGTATTAGTTCAAATTTATCTGTGGCACTGCCCTTGGTAATAGTTAGAATCAATTTTTTAAAACTATTTTTACTTTATGAGGATGAAATAAAATAATTTTCATATAGGAGGAAGCTAATTCTTGTATGCCTTAAATCACTAAATGTTTCATATTTAGCATATATATATACATATATATATACACACACATATATTTAAACCAAAAAGCCAAACCCATTGCCTACCAGTCAATTCCAACTCAAAGCAACCCTATAGGACAGGGTACAACTGCCCTATACGGTTTCCAAGAAGCAGCTGGTGGATTCAAACTGCCACCTTTTGGTTAGCAGCCTGAGCTCTTAACCACTACACCACCAGGACTCAGTCTCATTCTATCTCTCTCTACATATATAGCCAATAGTTAAAAATTAAGAATTCTGGAGCTGGGGCCAAGATGGCGGACTAGGTAGACGCTACCTCGGATACCTCTTGCAACAAAGACTCGGAAAAACAAGTGAATCGATCACATACATAACAATCTACGAACCCTGAACAACAAACACAGATATAGAGTTGGAGAATCAACAAATAGGGGGAAACAGGGATTGTTTTCAGGGCCTGGAGCCAGCGTACCAGTCAGGCGGCTTTATTAACATCCGAATTGCCTGAGCCAGAGGGAGAACTCTGATAGGGATCTGACTGCATTTTTTTTTAGCGGATTTTCTGGAAAAACTAGTTTCCCAGTGATGGCTCGGAGACAGCAGTCCATATCAAACCACATAAAGAAGCAGACCATGACAGCTTCTCCAACCCCCCAAACAAAAGAATCAAAATCTTTCCCAAATGAAGATACAATCCTGGAATTATCAGATACAGAATATAAAAAACTAATTTACAGAATGCTTCGAGACATCACAAACAAAATAAGGCAACCTGCAGAAAAAGCCAAGGAACACACTGATAAAACTGTTGAAGAACTCAAAAAGATTATTCAAGAACATAGTGGAAAAATTAATAAGTTGCAAGAATCCATAGAGAGACAGCATGTAGAAATCCAAAATATTAACAATAAAATTACAGAATTAGACAACGCAATAGGAAGTCAGAGGAGCAGACTCGAGCAATTAGAATGCAGACTGGGACATCTGGAGGACCAGGGAATCAACACCAACATAGCTGAAAAAAAGATCAGATAAAAGAATTAAACAAAATGAAGAAACCCTAAGAATCATGTGGGACTTTATCAAGAAGGATAACTTGCGGGTGATTGGAGTCCCAGAGCAGGGAGGGGGGACAGAAAACACAGAGAAAATAGTTGAAGAACTCCTGACAGAAAACTTCCCCGACATCATGAAAGACGAAAGGATAGCTATCCAAGATGTTCATCGAACCCCATTTAAGATTGATCCAAAAAGAAAAACACCAAGACATATTATCATCAAACTCGCCAAAACCAAAGATAAACAGAAAATTTTAAAAGCAGCCAGGGAGAAAAGAAAGGTTTCCTTCAAGGGAGAATCAATAAGAATAAGTTCAGACTACTCAGCAGAAACCATGCAGGCAAGAAGGGAATGGGACGACATACACAGAACACTGAAGGAGAAAAACTGCCAGCCAAGGATCATATAGCCAGCAAAACTCTCTCTAAAATATGAAGGCGAAATTAAGATATTTACAGACAAACACAAGTTTAGAGAATTTGCAAAAACCAAACCAAAGCTACAAGAAATACTAAAGGATATTGTTTGGTCAGAAAACCAATAATATCAGATACCAGCACAACACAAGGTCACAAAACAGAACGTCCTGATATCAACTCAAATAGGGAAATCAAAAAACAAACAAATTAAGATTAATTAAAAAAAAAAATACGCATAACATGGAATCATGGAAGTCAATAGGTAAAAGATCACAATAATCAAAAAGAGGGACTAAATACAGGAGACATTGAACTGCCATATGGAGAGTGATACAAGGCGATATAGAACAATACAAGTTAGGTTTTTACTTAGAAAAATAGGGGTAAATAATAAGGTAACCACAAAAAGGTATAACAACTCCATAACTCAAGATAAAAGCCAAGAAAACGTAATGACTCAACTAACATAAAGTCAAACACTACGAAAATGAGGATCTCACAATTTACTAAGAAAAACGTCTCAGCACAAAAAAGTATGTGGAAAAATGAAATGGCCAACAACACACATAAAAAGGCATCAAAATGACAGCACTAAAAACTTATTTATCTATAATTACGCTGAATGTAAACGGACTAAATGCACCAATAAAGAGACAGAGAGTCACGGACTGGATAAAGAAACACGATCCATCTATATGCTGCCTACAAGAGACACACCTTAGACTTAGAGACACAAACAAACTAAAACTTAAGGGATGGAAAAAAATATATCAAGCAAACAATAAGCAAAAAAGAAGAGGAGTAGCAATATTAATTTCTGACAAAATAGACTTTAGACTTAAATCCACCACAAAGGATAAAGAAGGACACTATATAATGATAAAAGGGACAATTGATCAGGAAGACATAACCATATTAAATATTTATGCACCAAATGACAGGGCTGCAAGATACACAAATCAAATTTTAACAGAATTGAAAAGTGAGATAGACACCTCCACAATTATAGTAGGAGACTTCAACACACCACTTTCGGAGAAGGACAGGACATCCAGGAAGAAACTCAATAGAGACACGGAAGACCTACTTACACAATCAATCAACTTGACCTCATTGACTTATACAGAACTCTCCACCCAAATGCTGCAAAGTATACTTTTTTTTCTAGCACACATGGAACATTCTCTAGAATAGACCACATATTAGGTCATAAAACAAACCTTTGCAGAATCCAAAACATCGAAATATTACAAAGCATCTTCTCAAACCACAAGGCAACAAAACTAGAAATTAATAACAGAAAAACTGGGGAAAAGAAATCAAATACTTGGAAAATGAACAATACCCTCCTGAAAAAAGACTGGGTTATAGAAGACATCAAGGAGGGAATAAGGAAATTCATAGAATGCAACGAGAATGAAAATACTTCCAATCAAAACCTCTGGGACACAGCAAAAGCAGTGCTCAGAGGCCAATTTATATCAATAAATGCACACATACAAAAAGAAGAAAGAGCCAAAATCAGAGAACTGTCCCGACAACTTGAACAAATAGAAAGTGAGCAACAAAAGAATCCATCAGGCACCAGAAGAAAACAAACAACAAAAATTAGAGCTGAACTAAATGAATTAGAGAACAGAAAAACAATTGAAAGAATTAACAAAGCCAAAAGCTGGTTCTTTGAAAAAAATAACAAAATTGATAAACCATTGGCTAGAATGACTAAAGAAATACAGGAAAGGAAACAAATAACCCGAATAAGAAACGAGAAGGACCACATCACAACAGAACCAAGTGAAATTAAAAGAATCATTTCAGATTACTATGAAAAATTGTACTCTAACAAATTTGAAAACCTAGAAGAAATGGATGAACTCCTGGAAAAACACTACCTACCTAAACTAACATATTCAGAAGTAGAACAACTAAATAGACCCATAACAAAAAAAGAGATTGAAACGGTAATCAAAAAACTCCCAACAAAAAAAAAGCCCTGGCCCAGACGGCTTCACTGTAGAGTTCTACCAAACTGTCAGAGAAGAGTTAACACCACTACTACTGAAGGTATTTCAAAGCATAGAAAATGACGGAATACTACCCAACTCATTCTATGAAGCCACCATCTCCCTGATACCAAAACCAGGTAAAGACATTACAAAAAAAGAAAATTATAGACCTATGTCCCTCATGAACATAGATGCAAAAATCCTCAACAAAATTCTGGCCAATAGAATCCAACAACACATCAAAAAAATAATTCACCATGATCAAGTGGGATTTATACCAGGTATGCAAGGCTGGTTTAATATCAGAAAAACCATTAATGTAATCCATCACATAAATAAAACAAAAGACAAAAGCCACATGATCTTATCAATTGATGCAGAAAAGGCATTTGACAAAGTCCAACACCCATTCACGATAAAAACTCTTACCAAAATAGGAACTGAAGGAAAATTCCTCAACATAATAAAGGGCATCTATGCAAAGCCAACAGCCAATATCACTCTAAATGGAGAGAACCTGAAAGCATTTCCCTTGAGAACGGGAACCAGACAAGGATGCCCTTTATCACCGCTCTTATTCAACATCATGCTTGAAGTCCTAGCCAGGGCAATTAGGCTAGACAAAGAAATAAAAGGTATCCAGATTGGCAAGGAGGAAGTAAAGTTATCACTATTTGCAGATGACATGATTATATACACAGAAAACCCTAAGGAATCCTCCAGAAAACTACTGAAACTAATAGAAGAGTTTGGCAGAGTCTCAGGTTATAAGATAAACATACAAAAATCACTTGGATTCCTCTACATCAACAAAAAGAACACCTAAGAGGAAATAACCAAATCAATACCATTCACAGGAGCCCCCAAGAAGATAAAATACTTAGGAATAAATCTTACCAAGGATGTAAAAGACCTATACAAAGAAAACTACAAAGCTCTACTACAAGAAATTCAAAAGAACATACTTAAGTAGAAAAACATACCTTGCTCATGGATAGGAAGACTTAACATAATAAAATGTCTATTCTACCAAAAGCCATCTATACATATAACGCACTTCCGATCCAAATTCCAATGTCATATTTTAAGGGGATAGAGAAACAAATCACCAATTTCATATGGAAGGGAAAAAAGCCCCGGATAAGAAAAGCATTACTGGAAAAGAAGAAGAAAGTGGGAGGCCTCACTCTACCTGATTTCAGAACCTATTATACAGCCACAGTAGTCAAAACAGCCTGGTACTGGTACAACAACAGGCACATAGACCAATGGAACAGAATTGAGAACCCAGACATAGATCCATCCATGTATGAGAAGCTGATATTTGACAAAGGACCAGTGTCAGTTAATTGGGGAAAAGACAGTCTTTTTAACAAATGGTGCTGTCATAACTGGATATCCATTTGCAAAAGAGTGAAACAGGACCCATACCTCACACCATGCACAAAAACTAACTCCAAGTGGATCAAAGACCTAAACATAAAGACTAAAACGATAAAGATCATGGGAGAAAAAATAGGGACAACCCTAGGAGCCCTAATACAAGGCAAAAACAGAATACAAAACATTACCAAAAATGATGAAGAGAAACCCGATAACTGGGAGCTCCTAAAAATCAAACACCTATGCTCATCTAAAGACTTCACCAAAAGAGTAAAAAGACCACCTACAGATTGGGAAAGAATTTTCAGCTATGACATCTCCGACCAGCGCCTGATCTCTGAAATCTACATGATTCTGTCAAAACTCAACCACAAAAAGACAAACAACCCAATCAAGAAGTGGCCAAAGGATATGAACACATATTTCACTAAAGAAGATATTCAGGCAGCCAACAGATACATGAGAAAATGCTCTCGATCATTAGCCATTAGAGAAATGCAAATTAAAACTACAATGAGATTCCATCTCACACCAACAAGGCTGGCATTAATCCAAAAAACACAAAATAATAAATGTTGGAGAGGCTGTGGAGAGATTGGAACTCTTATACACTGCTGGTGGGAATGTCAAATGGTACAACCACTTCGGAAATCTATCTGGCTTTATCTTAAACAGTTAGAAATAGAACTACCATACAACCCAGAAATCCCACTCCTCAGAATATACCCTAGAGATACAAGAGCCTTCACACAAACAGATATATGCACACCCATGTTTATTGCAGCTCCGTTTACAATAGCAAAAAGCTGGAAGCAACCAAGGTCTCCATCAACGGATGAATGGGTAAATAAATTGTGGTATATTCACACAATGGAATACCACGCATCGATAAAGAACAGTGACGAATCTGTGAAACATTTCATAACATGGAGGAACCTGGAAGGCATTATGCTGAGAGAAATTAGTCAGAGGCAAAAGGACAAATATTGTATAACACCACTATTATAAGATCTTGAGAAATAGTAAAAACTGAGAAGAACACATATTTTTGTGGTTACGAAGGGGGGAGGGAGGGAGGGAGGGAGAGGGTTTTTTATTGATTAATCAGTAGATAAGAACTGCTTTAGGTGAAGGGAAAGACAACACTCAATACATGGAAGATCAGCTCAATTGGACTGGACCAAAAGCAAAGAAGTTTCCGGGATAAAATGAATGCTTCAAAGGTCAGCGGAGCAAGCGCGGGGGTCTGGGGACCATGGTTTGAGGGGACTTCTAAGTAAATTGGCAAAATAATTCTATTATGAAAACATTCTGCATCCCACTTTGAATTGTGGCGTCTGGGGTCTTAAATGCTAACAAGCGGCCATCTAAGATGCAGCAATTGGTCTCAACCCACCTGGAGCAAAGGAAAATGAAGAACACCAAGGTCACACGACAACTAAGAGCCCAAGAGACAGAAAGGGCCACATGAACCAGAGACCTACATCATCCTGAGACCAGAAGAACTAGTTGGTGCCCGGCCACAATCGATGACTGCCCTGACAGGGAGCACAACAGAGAACTCTTGAGGGAGCAGGAGATCAGTGGGATACAGACCCCAAATTCTCATAAAAAGACCATACTTAATGGTCTGACTGAGACTAGAGGAATCCCTGTGGCCATGGTCCCCAGACCTTCTGTTGGCACAGGACAGGAACCATCCCCGAAGACAACTCATCAGACATGAAAGGGACTCGTCAGTGGGTGGGAGAGAGATGCTGATGAAGAGTGAGCTAATTGTATCAGGTGGACACTTGAGAGTGTGTTGGCATCTCTTGTCTGGAGGGGTGATGGGAGGATAGAGAGAGAGGGAAGCTGGCAAAATTGTCACGAAAGGAGAGACTGAAAGGGCTGACTCAATAGGGGAAGAGCAGGTGGGAGTACGGAGTAAGATGTATGTAAACTTATATGTGACAGACTGGATTTGTAAACGTTCACTTGAAGCTTAATAAAAATTAATAAAAAAAAATTAAGAATTCTTTCACTGTAGCTTCAAATTCTAAAAAATTTTTGGATGTCAAGTGATACTTTCTTATAGGAATCTTCATGCAATATAGGTCTATTGAGATTTACATATTTACAGTAATTCATGCATTTATAATTAATGTACAATGTGTTCCATACTTTGAAGAAACTATAGAATTCTATGATGGGTTGGCAAGGGGGAAGGGAGGAATTATGTTTACAACTCACTCAAAAATAGCATCAATATAAATTAAAAAAGAAAGAAGTTAGACCATTTTCCAATTTTAACCCATTAGAACTTGTTATCTGACTTGCTTATCTGGCCATTCTTATTGACTTTCAGTTCAGCATTAAATAAGGTGCTGACTTATATAGTATTATTAATGCTTAATAAGGGGAGTCTGCACTATACTCATTACTGTATCCTATAAACAAAGTAAAAGGCCAAAGAAAAGCTATTCACCCTTTACCTTGTTATTAACGGAGATAAGTAAATTTTTTTTTTTTTTTAAATCATTCTATCTATCTGTTGTGGCATAGTTGTTAAGAGTTCGGCTGCTAATTCAAGGTTAGCAGTTTGAATCCACCAGGTGCTCCTTGGAAACCCTATGGGGCAGTTCTACTCTGTCCTGTAGGGTTGCTATGAATTGGACTTGATGGCAATGGGTTTGTTTGTTTGTTTTATCTGTTGTTTTGTAAATTAGATCTTAAAATGTGGCAAACCTTTATCCATTCGGGCATATTTTCAGTAAAAGTACATTGAACATGAAAATTATTTCAATTATTTTTACATTCCTTAAGTTTAAATTCTGCCTTTTTATTTGAAGAACACACAGGTTTCTAGTAGTATTAACCCGGCTAAAAGGTTGTCTCCCTACGCATTTATCAATAAAATTCTCTGTAAATTTCTCCCAGCTTCTCTCTTAACTAAAACTGCATCAAGATTATAGTCATTAAAAACATTATGGAGGGGGCGGAGCCAAGATGGCAGACTAGGCAGACGCTACCTCGGATCCCTCTTACAACAAAGACACGGAAAAACAAGTGAATCGATCACATACATAACAATCTACGAACCCTGAACAACAAACACAGATTTAGAGACGGAGAACGAACTAATACGGGGAAGCAGCGACTGTTTCCAGAGCCTGGAGCCAGCGTACCAGTCAGGTACGGCACAAGCACAGAGACCTGCTCCACCCTCCTGAACTAACCCCGGGAGGGGGACCAGCCGGTTCCATGGGCGGCGTGGGACTCAGCCGGTAGGAGAAGTCCCCGGGAGGCAGTGACTGGTCTTGGAGCAGAAAGAGCAGCATCCGAGCCGGGGAACCGTCCCGCAGGGATTTGGACTGGACGCAGGTACGCCATAAACACGGAGAGTTGCTCCACCCCCCTGAACTAACCCCGGGAAGGGGACCAGCCGGGTCGCGCGGGCAGCATGGGACGCAGCCGGTAGGAGAAATCCCTGGGAGGCAGCGACTGGTATTGGAGCAGGGAGAACAGTGTCCCAGCCGGGACTCTCGGTCACGGCACAAGCACAGGGACCTGCTCCACCCATCTGAACTAACCCCGGGAGGAGGCACAACTGGTTCTTAGGGGCGGCACGGCCACGCGGCTGGAGGGACGAGAAGTCCCCGGGAAGCAGCGACTGATTTTGGAGTCGAGAGTGCACCGTCCCAGTAGGGGAGCCTTGACGCTGGGCGTGGGGCTGGAAGCGGAGGATCTGACCGTGACTCCAGCGGGCCAGACCCCCCGGGGGCAATCTCCACACAGCCAGCACACATAGGCGACGCGCCCGCGGGAATCTCAGATATAATAGTCATTCCAAGCAAGACAAGCAACTCTGGCTATATTCTGAGGTGCTACTCTCCTATCTCTCTGTTCCCTCCCCCACCCTCCCCAGGCGCCTTCATTAACATCTGAATAGCCTGAGCCAGAGGGAGAACTCTGATAGGGATCTGACTGCATTTTTTTTTTAGCGGATTTTCTGGAAAAACTAGTTTCCCAGTGATGGCTCGGAGACAACAATCCATATCAAACCACTTAAAGAAGCAGACCATGACAACTTCTCCAACTCCCCCAAAAAAACAATCAAAACCTTTCCCAAATGAAGATACAATCTTGGAATTATCAGATACAGAATATAAAAAACTAATTTACAGAATGCTTAATGATATTACAAATGAAATTAGGATAACTGCAGAAAAAGCCAAGGAACACACTGATAAAACTGTTGAAGAACTCAAAAAGATTATTCAAGAACATAGTGGAAAAATTAATAAGTTGCAAGAATCCATAGAGAGACAACATGTAGAAATCCAAAAGATTAACAATAAAATTACAGAATTAGACAACGCAATAGAAGTCAGAGGAGCAGACTCGAGCAATTAGAATGCAGACTGGGACATCTGGAGGACCAGGGAATCAACACCAACATAGCTGAAAAAAAATCGGATAAAAGAATTAAAAAAATGAAGAAACCCTAAGAATTATGTGGGACTCTATCAAGAAGGATAACCTGAGGGTGATTGGAGCCCCAGAACAGGGAGGGGGGACAGAAAACACAGAGAAAATAGTTGAAGAACTCCTGACAGAAAACTTCCCTGACATCATGAAAGACGAAAGGATAGCTATCCAAGATGTTCATCGAACCCCATTTAAGATTGATACAAAAAGAAAAACACCAAGACATATTATCATCAAACTCACCAAAACCAAAGATAAACAGAAAATTTTAAAAGCAGCCAGGGAGAAAAGAAAGGTTTCCTTCAAGGGAGAATCAATAAGAATATGTTCTGACTACTCAGCAGAAACCATGCAGGCAAGAAGGGAATGGGACGACATATACAGAACACTGAAGGAGAAAAACTGCCAGCCAAGGATCATATAGCCAGCAAAACTCTCTCTGAAATATGAAGGCGAAATTAAGATATTTACAGACAAACACAAGTTTAGAGACTTTGCAAAAACCAAACCAAAGTTACAAGAAATACTAAAGGATATTGTTTGGTCAGAAAACCAATAATATCAGATACCAGCACAACACAAGGTCACAAAACAGAACGTCCTGATATCAACTCAAATAGGGAAATCACAAAAACAAACAAATTAAGATTAATTAAAAAAAAAATACACTTAACAGGGAATCATGGAACTCAATAGGTAAAAGATCACAATAATCAAAAAGAGGGACTAAATACAGGAGACATTGAACTGCCATATGGAGAGTGATACAAGGCGATATAGAACAATACAAGTTAGGTTTTTACTTAGAAAAATAGGGGTAAATAATAAGGTAACCACAAAAAGGTATAACAACTCTATAACTCAAGATAAAAACCAAGAAAAACGTAACGACTCAACTAACATAAAGTCAAGCACTATGAAAATGAGGATCTCACAATTTACTAAGAAAAACACCTCAGCACAAAAAAGTATGTGGAAAAATGAAATGGTCAACAACACACATAAAAAGGCATCAAAATGACAGCACTAAAAACTTATTTATCTATAATTACCCTGAATGTAAATGGACTAAATGCACCAATAAAGAGACAGAGAGTCACAGACTGGATAAAGAAACATGATCCATCTATATGCTGCCTACAAGAGACACACCTTAGACTTAGAGACACAAACAAACTAAAACTCAAAGGATGGAAAAAAGTATATCAAGCAAACAATAAGCAAAAAAGAAGAGGAGTAGCAATATTAATTTCTGACAAAATAGACTTCAGACTTAAATCCACCACAAAGGATAAAGAAGGACACTACATAATGATAAAAGGGACAATTGATCAAGAAGACATAACCATATTAAATATTTACGCACCCAATGACAGGGCTGCAAGATACATAAATCAAATTTTAACAGAATTGAAAAGTGAGATAGATACCTCCAGAATTATAGTAGGAGACTTCAAAACACCACTTTCGGAGAAGGACAGGACATCAAGTAAGAAGCTCAACAGAGACACGGAAGATCTAATTACAACAATCAACAAACTTGACCTCATTGACTTATACAGAACTCTCCACCCAACTGCTGCAAAATATACTTTTTTTTCTAGCGCACATGGAACATTCTCTAGAATAGACCACATGTTAGGTCATAAAACAAACCTTTGCAGAGTCCAAAACATCGAAATATTACAAAGCATCTTCTCAGACCACAAGGCAATAAAACTAGAGATCAATAACAGAAAAACCAGGGAAAAGAAATCAAATACTTGGAAAATGAACAATACCCTCCTGAAAAAAGACTGGGTTATAGAAGACATCAAGGAGGGAATAAGAAAATTCATAGAAAGCAACAAGAATGAAAATACTTCCAATGAAAACCTCTGGGACACAGCAAAAGCAGTGCTCAGAGGCCAATTTATATCAATAAATGCACACATACAAAAAGAAGAAAGAGCCAAAATCAGAGAACTGTCCCTACAACTTGAACAAATAGAAAGTGAGCAACAAAAGAATCCATCAGGCACCAGAAGAAAACAAATAATAAAAATTAGAGCTGAACTAAATGAATTAGAGAACAGAAAAACAATCGAAAGAATTAACAAAGCCAAAAGCTGGTTCTTTGAAAAAATTAACAAAATTGATAAACCATTGGCTAGACTGACTAAAGAAATACAGGAAAGGAAACAAATAACCCGAATAAGAAATGAAAAGGACCACATCACAACAGAACCAAATGAAATTAAAAGAATCATTTCAGATTACTATGAAAAATTGTACTCTAACAAATTTGAAAACCTAGAAGAAATGGATGAATTCTTGGAAAAACACGACCTACCTAAACTAACACATTCAGAAGTAGAACAACTAAATAGACCCATAACAAAAAAAGAGATTGAAACGGTAATCAAAAAACTCCCAACAAAAAAAAGCCCTGGCCCGGACAGCTTCACTGCAGAGTTCTACCAAACTTTCAGAGAAGAGTTAACACCACTACTACTAAAGGTATTCCAAAGCATAGAAAATGACGGAATACTACCCAACTCATTCTATGAAGCCACCATCTCCCTGATACCAAAACCAGGTAAAGACATTACAAAAAAAGAAAATTATAGACCTATATCCCTCATGAACATAGATGCAAAAATCCTCAACAAAATTCTGGCCAATAGAATCCAACAACACATCAAAAAAATAATTCACCATGATCAAGTGGGATTTATACCAGGCATGCAAGGCTGGTTTAATATCAGAAAAACCATTAATGTAATCCATCACATAAATAAAACAAAAGACAAAAACCACATGATCTTATCAATTGATGCAGAAAAGGCATTTGACAAAGTCCAACACCCATTCATGATAAAAACTCTTACCAAAATAGGAATTGAAGGAAAATTCCTCAACATAATAAAGGGCATCTATGCAAAGCCAACAGCCAATATCACTCTAAATGGAGAGAACCTGAAAGCATTTCCCTTGAGAACGGGAACCAGACAAGGATGCCCTTTATCACCGCTCTTATTCAACATCGTGTTGGAAGTCTTAGCCAGGGCAATTAGGCTAGACAAAGAAATAAAGGGTATCCGGATTGGCAAGGAAGAAGTAAAGTTATCACTATTTGCAGATGACATGATTATATACACAGAAAACCCTAAGGAATCCTCCAGAAAACTACTGAAACTAATAGAAGAGTTTGGCAGAGTCTCAGGTTATAAAATAAACATACAAAAATCACTTGGATTCCTCTACATCAACAAAAAGAACACCGAAGAGGAAATAACCAAATCAATACCATTCACAGTAGCCCCCAAGAAGATAAGATACTTAGGAATAAATCTTACCAAAGATGTAAAAGACCTATACAAAGAAAACTACAAAGCTCTACTACAAGAAATTCAAAAGGACATACTTAAGTGAAAAAACATACCTTGCTCATGGATAGGAAGACTTAATATAGTAAAAATGTCTATTCTACCAAAAGCCATCTATACATATAACGCACTTCCGATCCAAATTCCAATGTCATATTTTAAGGGGATAGAGAAACAAATCACCAGTTTCATATGGAAGGGAAAGAAGCCCCGGATAAGCAAAGCACTACTGAAAAAGAAGAAGAAAGTGGGAAGCCTCACCTTACCTAACTTCAGAACCTATTATACAGCCACAGTAGTCAAAACAGCCTGGTATTGGTACAACAACAGACACATAGACCAATGGAACAGAATTGAGAACCCAGACATAGATCCATCCACGTATGAGCAGCTGATATTTGACAAAGGACCAGTGTCAATTAACTGGGGAAAAGATAGCCTTTTTAACAAATAGTGCTGACATAACTGGATATCCATTTGCAAAAAAATGAAACAGGACCCATACCTCACACCATGCACAAAAACTAACTCCAAGTGGATCAAAGACCTAAACATAAAGACTAAAACGATAAAGATCATGGAAGAAAAAATTGGGACAACCCTAGGAGCCCTAATACAAGGTATAAACAGAATACAAAACATTACCAAAAATGATGAAGAGAAACCCGATAACTGGGAGCGCCTAAAAATCAAACACCTATGCTCATCTAAAGACTTCACCAAAAGAGTAAAAAGACCACCTACAGATTGGGAAAGAATTTTCAGCTATGACATCTCCGACCAGCGCCTGATCTCTAAAATCTACATGATTCTGTCAAAACTCAACCACAAAAAGACAAACAACCCAATCAAGAAGTGGGCAAAGGATATGAACACACATTTCACTAAAGAAGATATTCAGGCAGCCAACAGATACATGAGAAAATGCTCTCGATCATTAGCCATTAGAGAAATGCAAATTAAAACTACGATGAGATTCCATCTCACACCAGCAAGGCTGGCATTAATCCAAAAAACACAAAATAATAAATGTTGGAGAGGCTGCGGAGAGATTGGAACTCTCATACACTGCTGGTGGGAATGTAAAATGGTACAACCACTTTGGAAATCTATCTGGCGTTATCTTAAACAGTTAGAAATAGAACTACCATACAACCCAGAAATCCCACTCCTAGGAATATACCCTAGAGATACAAGAGCCTTCATACAAACAGATATATGCACACCCATGTTTATTGCAGCTCTGTTTACAATAGCAAAAAGTTGGAAGCAACCAAGGTGTCCATCAGCGGATGAATGGGTAAATAAATTGTGGTATATTCACACAATGGAATACTACGCATCCATAAAGAACAGTGACGAATCTCTGAAACATTTCATAACATGGAGGAACCTGGAAGGCATTACGCTGAGCGAAATTAGTCAGAGGCAAAAGGACAAATATTGTATAACACCACTATTATAAGATCTTGAGAAATAGTAAACCTGAGAAGAACTCATACTTTTGTGGTTACGAGGAGGGGAGGGAGGGAGGGTGGAAGAGGGGTTTTTTATTGATTAATCAGTAGATAAGAACTGCTTTAGGTGAAGGGAAAGACAACACTCAATACATGGAAGGTCAGCTCAATTGGACTGGACCAAAAGCAAAGAAGTTTCCGGGATAAAATGAATGCTTCAAAGGTCAGCGGAGCAAGCGCAGGGGTCTGGGGAACATGGTTTGCGGGGACTTCTAAGTCAATTGGCAAAATAATTCTATTATGAAAACATTCTGCATCCCACTTTGAAATGTGGTGTCTGGGGTCTTAAATGCTAACAAGCGGCCATCTAAGATGCAGCAATTGGTCTCAACCCACCTGGAGCAAAGGAAAATGAAGAATACCAAGGCCACATGATAACTAAGAGCCCAAGAGACAGAAAGGGCCACATGAACCAGAGACCTACATCATCCTGAGACCAGAAGAACTAGTTGGTGCCCGGCCACAATCGATGACTGCCCTGACAGGGAGCACAGCAGAGGACCCCTGAGGGAGCAGGAGATCAGTGGGCTGCAGACCCCAAATTCTCATAAAAAGACCAAACTTAATGGTCTGACTGAGACTGGAGGAATCCTGGCGGCCATGCTCCCCAGACCTTCTGTTGACACAGGACAGGAACCATCCCCGAAGACAACTCATCAGACATGAAAGGGACTGGTCAGCGGGTGGGAGAGAGACGCTGATGAAGAGTGAGCTAATTATATCAGGTGGACACTTGAGATTGTGTTGGCAACTCTTGTCTGGAGGGGGGATGGGAGGATAGAGAGAGAGGGAAGCAGGCAAAATTGTCAAGAAAGGAGAGACTGAAAGGGCTGACTCAAGAGGGGGAGAGTAAGTGGGAGTAGGGAGTGAGATGTATGTAAACTTATATGTGACAGACTGACTGGATTTGTAAACGTTCACTTGAAGCTTAATAAAAGTTATTAAAAAAAAAAAAATTATGGAGTGCACTTCTACCCTTGACACACATGGAGTCAGCATGAGTAGGAATCAAACCTATGGCAGTGGGTTTGGTTGGTTTTTATACTAACAAAATGGCTCAACTGAGTTGGTCAGTTGGACAAAATAATCTGGTGTGTGTTCGTGTATGTGTTAAGCTAGACAATCAGTTACAATTAATAGGTGTGTGCTTAATATGAAGTCTATGCATACACATATTTTTGTATAATATTTAATACAAAAAAATATCATAAGTATCATATATATCATATATTTCTTTTGAAAGAGAGAATTAAAAAAAAAAACCAAACCTGTTGCTGTCGAGTCGATTCCAACTCATAGCACCCTATAGGACAGAGTAGAACTGCCCCATAGGGTTTCCAAGGAGTGGCTGGTGGATTTGAACTGCTGTCATAGCATTTAACCACTGTGCCATCAGAGCTCCAGAGAGGAAAAGATTTCTGCTTGAATAATTCAAGACTTCCCTCAAAACTTATGAGAATAGAGATGCTCAAATAATGCAGTTATTTCCAGTTACTTTTCTCATAAGTTTTGAGGGAAGTCCTGAATTATTCGAGTAGAAACCTTTTCTTTTCCTCTCTCTCTCTCTGTAAGAGACACCTAAACTTATGTTGGTATCTCCTTTAAAAATTCTGAGATAATGGAAGATATAGAAGTTATGATTCTTACAGGGAGCTGTTTCATTAACTATGCTTTTAAATCTAATGTACATGACGATTCAAGAGATGTTAAGACTATACAACCATCAGGGAAAAAATAAATTATAACACCTTCCTAAAGCCTGCAGTTTGAAACACAAAATATAAGTAGTCTATTTCAGCCATTTTCATATATCTGAAATGCTTCTTATTGAAAATAGCAAATCAGCTTTCTTCAGCTAAAACCTTGAACTTGGAGTCAAACCAAATGTTTTGGGAAGTAAAATACGCTTTAATGTTCTATTAGTTTTAAGCAGAAGTAAAAAGCATGTATCAGAGGTAAGAAAAAACCTGTGCATTTAGGAGTTGAATGAAGTTTTTTAAATTTTTTACTGAATTAAAACTAAGATATAATATATTGAAGGGAGTTTAGATTTGTTTTTCATTGAGATTCATCATATCATTTTTAGCCCAGACTTACTCCTCCACGTATCTTTTCTTTCTTCCGTATGAATGAGTTGGTAAGAAGAATGGGGCATCCATTCTGAATAGCTAGCGGCTAAGCAATATGGAAACTGATTTAAGGTCTCTACCGCTGGAGATGTCAAAACAGATGTGACTGTCCTATAAGATGACAGCGCTGGGCCTGAGATGTCAAACATAATTAAAAATTTCATTTTCAAATACACTCCACAGCTTATACATACTGAAAGTATGTCTTACCTTTTGAACTTGTAGAGTGCTGTGCTCTGCAAAATAGGAGACAATTTATTTTAGTTTAGGCTCCATCTGGGAGTGAAATCATTTCATCAATCGGTACCCAGAGGTTTCCTTCAGGATTTGGCACGAAAAGACTGGCATTTCATTAAAATGTGCTGACAGCTGAATGAGCAGTTCTAGCAGCGCTGGTTTCTCTCACCCTCCCATCTATGAATATCAAGGTTTTTTCCCCAGTGGTTTATCCAAATTAGAGGATTAGTTAAAGTATCCTTCTTTCTATGATGATATCACTCACTGCATTCTTTAAAAGAGGAAAGGGTCAGGAGTTGCGCGTTACTTGGTTATTGATTGGCTGATTTATACGTTTCTCTCAAAATCTTTCCCTTGGCAACATAAGTAATAAAATGCCTGGCGCAAGGGGGAAACGTTATCTTGCCTTTTTTTTATGACATGCACTTAAACCAGATTAAAAATACAGAACTCACCACATACTTGAGAGAATAGTACCATAAATTTGTGCCCATACAGGGAAAACCAGGAATTTCAAAAGCATGGATACTCCGAAGAAGTCCTCCACATCCCCAAAGTGTAATCTGAGAAGCCCCGGCCCGATCCTTACCACAGCCAAACACCCTTCTTCCAGTCTTGACATATAATTGGTTATTTATATGTGTGCCTCCTTTACTAGAGAATGAATGTCCTGAGGGCAAGAAAAATGTCATATTTATGCCTTTATCAGCTACAGAGTTCACCATGCCTTGCACATAGGTAGCTCTTAGTAAAAATAATAATAATAATAATTAATTTAGTTGCAAGGTTGGAAAGTCCCATATTGAATTTCTACCTAATGAACAGCTGACAGTGTAGTATCGTGGTTCAGGACAGCAGCTCTGGCCCTTGGCTGCTTGGTTTTGAATCTCAGCTCCACTACTTATTACTGTGTGACTTTGAGCAAGTTGTATCTCATCACTATGACTCTGTTTTGTCATATGCAATATGGATATTGTGAGGATTGTTGTTAGTTGCTGTTGAGTCAGCTCCAACTCATGACAAACCCATGTAGAACAGAACAAAGCCTTGCCCAGTCCTGTGCCGTCTTTACAATTGTCAGTACACTCAACTCCATTGTTGCGGCCACCATGTATTTTGAGTGCCTTCCAACCTAGGGGGCTCATCTTCCAGCACTTTATCAAGCAATGTTCTGTTGTGATCCATAGACTTTTCATTGACTGATTTTCAGAAGTAGGCCACCAGGCCTTTCTTCCTAGTATGCCTTAGTCTGGAAGCTCCACTGAAGCCTGTCCACCATGAGTGATCCTGCTGGTATTTAAGATACCAGTGGCAGGGCTTCCAGCTTCATAGCAATATGTAAGCCATCACGGTATAACAAACTAACAAATGGGTGGTGGTTGTGAGGATTAAATGAGATACTACGTACAAGACACGTGCCTGGCATGTGGTTGAGCACTCAATAAATACCATCTACCACTACCTTCTTACCTTAACGTGATATGAAATCATTGATACAAAATCTACTGGAAGACTCATCCCGGATGTGTCAGTGATCAAGAGTCACTCCTGGGCCACCCAGGGATATGTATACATGTTTGTTAACTTCAAAAGGTCTCCAGGCAGCGGGATTTCAGGCAGTTATTATTTTGAGCTAAGGAATTTAGCTCAAAATAATGCTTTCCCTTGACCTTTATTCCCTAAAGATTTAGGCCATTTTACTAGTAAACTGGATTCCAATTTGTCTTTTTAAAGAAAATATCTCTAGGGGTCCACTGTTAAGTATGTTTTCTGCTGGTTTCTGGCACTCATTAGTTTATTAAGGGAGTTTCCTCCTATTCTTAGGTTAACAAGAATTTTTGGTAGGAAAAGACACTAAATCTTATCAACTGCCTTTTGAGGAACTATCAAAGTAATCCTTCCTGTTTTCACCTTTTATTAGAGTGAGTTGTAGTAGTAGTTGTTATTGTTATGTGCCATCAAGTCAATTTCAACTCATAGTGATCCCATGTGACAGAGTAGAACTGCCCCATAGGGTTTTGTTGACTGTAATCTTTACAGAAGCAGATCGCCAGGTCTTTCTCCCAAAGAATTGTTGGGTGGATTCGAAATGCCAACTTTTCAATTCAGCAGAGCACTTCCTACCTAATATTGAGTCGCACTTGAATTTCTAACACGAAGATATCTGGTAATGGTGTATATTCTTCTAATATACTACTGCATTCTATTTGATAATATTGTAAGTTTTTTTAACATCAAGATTCCCAAGTGAGATAAAAATTGGGCAATAGTTTTCTTTTTTGCATAATCATTCTTTTCTTTTTTGCATAATTATTATATTTATTATATGGTCAAGTAGAGGTACTGGAGTTTCTCAGTTATAGTTTTGGACAATTTTCCCAATTTTCTGTGTTTATTGACATATTTGTAATTTCTGTCTTTTCTTGAACTTTCCTGTCATTTTTTATTTTTCTACATCTTTGTATATTTCATTAATATTTACAAGGGTATTATTCTATTGAAAAATTAATCTCATAAATCTTATTTCATTTTTGTCTATGGTTATTTTTCCTTACTTATTTTTCTCTAATGTTGACTAACATAGCTTATTGTTTAGCTATGATATTAAGATTCTTTAAACAAGATTGGTGACATGTTTATTAATTTTATTTTTTATCACTTTTACTTTTTTCTAGATATTTTCTTCTACTTTCCTTAATTTTAATTCATTAACTTTTAGTTTTCTTAGATTTATTTTGTTTTCTTTAAGGTCTAGATTCTGATGCTTAATTCATTATTTTCATTCCCTTTTCATGTATTGAAAGTGCCCAAAGTTCTAAATATTCCATCTGAATGTAGCTTTGCTCAAATTCCATGTGTTTTGATAAATAGTACTCTCATTCTCATAAATTTCTAGGTAGTCATAATTTCCTTCGTTTTTCTATTTCACCCAAGAGTTGTTTGGAGAAGATTGTTTTGCTTTTTAATTTATGTTAATTTTTTTATTTTACTTTCCAAATGTTGGAAAATACTTTCAGTTGTCTCTTTCTTCTTTTGGTATAGACTTCTAATTTTATTGCACTGTAATCAGAAGATATACCATATTCCTGTGCAAATAATCCACAACTTCTATATTTGCCAACTGCTCCCTCCCCGCTTCAAGGTATTTTTGTAAGCAAACTATGCCAATTTTTTTCACAGCAACATGTGAAAAAAATTAACACAGTGGTAATTCTGCAAATACCTTACGGGGGAGGGAGTGGTTGACAAACATAGAAGGCATGCATTATTTATATAAAAATACAGTAATTGGGCTCTTTCCAATTTAAAATATTTATTATTTTCCTTGTGGCCTAATACACAATCATTTTTGTAAATGTTTCATAGAACTTAAACAGTTCAGTTTCTGTTTGAAGAGCACTAAGTATGGTACAAAGGAGCCCTACTGGCACAATGGTTAATCGCTCAGCTGCTAACTCAAAGGTTAGTGCTTCGAACTCACCAGCCCACTCTAAGGAAGAAAAGACGTAGCGATCTGTTCCCATAAAGATTAAAGCCTAGGAAATCCTTTGAGGCAGTTCTACTCAGTCTTTGCTATGAGTCGGAATCAACTCAATGACATACAACAACAGCAAGTATGGTATACTCTAGTAATGAATTATTATATTTATTATAATTGTTCAAATTTGTTTTTTTTATCTACTTGGTATGTCAACTTCTAATTACTGAGGTAATATACCTCTCTACAAATGAGAAGCAGTTGTTAAAATTATTTAAACAGAAGCTGAGAAAATAAATTAATGGTGTGCTAACGAAAATGGTGGATGAAAAAGAAAATAGAGATTTGCTAATTTCTCATCTTTTATAAGAAAGAGTCAATATATTTCATTTCTGAAGCTGCAGAATGAGAATTTTTTAATTAATGGCGATAGCTGCAAGAAGATCCCAAAATATTTTGCAGTATGTATACAACTTTCAAGTTGAGATGTAATGGAGGAGATAGGGTAGGGGGTGGAGGGCACAAAACAAACAGATACATATCAACAGAAAAGAAATGACACAGAAAGCCAAAACTAGGACCATACATAAATAAACACTAATACAAGAGATTTATTCTAGACGTAGGTCATATAAATAAAGGTGAGATAAAGCCGATTTTTAAAAGAAATTAACTCCTAAATTGATTAGAAGGACAAGAAACAGGTCCCAATTATATACTGCATTCAGGAGATAACATCTAAACAATCCATAAATAGAATGTAAAGGATGGACAAAAGAAACCAGAAGCATACAAATAAAAAGAGAATAGGGCGAAGCCACTATTGGGTAAGAATGAATACAACATATAAAGCATTGAACAAACAAAAGGAGTTGCTTTATTTTGGTGAATGATTACTTATTCTGGTAAGTTTCTTATAGAGAACACATGGGTAGTCTATTTTTGGATTCCTTGCATTTTTAGTTTATTTTTAGGTTACCTTCACACAGGAATGAAAATGTGGCTGCTATGATATATTGGGGTCACATTCATTTACCCTTATGACTCTTTATGCATTGCTTGGTTGACTTCTGATATCTAATGTCCCCGAGAGATAGTGAAACCAGCTTGATTTTTTTTCCCCAACATTTTGAGTGACATGTTTCTTTTGCCTGTACACTGAATGGTTATAGCATAATTTTGTTGTTTAGTATTTATTATATATGCAGCATACTTCACAGCTCATAATCCTTGAAGCAGTCCTGTGATACCTGAGGTCCACTGTAACCCATTCAAATTGATCAGGTCTGGCCTTAGTGATAGGGAACACTGCCTCTGTGGTGCTTTGGATAAACAACCCCTAACCTATTCTATTCACAAGGGACTTTTTAGACAAATGCCAAGAAATTTCCTAAAAGCCTGCCTTTGATATATTGATCTTGACATTTCATTTTATCAGAATCCATGATATCAACCATATATGAAGGTATCAAGATGATACTTAGAGTATATCAGTTGTAAAAGGTACAGTCATTCCAAAAGCAAGCTCTTATCTACCAGTTAATTTTTCCATTGAGTTTTTCTCATTTAAAAAGTGTTATGACGAATTCAAACATATAGAACATTATCCTTGAGTTTTCTTGCTTTTTTCTACTACAGGATTGGTTATTGTTCCAGGTTCAGGTTTCAGTCCTGTTTTCTAAGGGAAAGGAAGGCATTTTCATACTTTTCCTGGCAGTCCCATCCCTAATGCTCCCCTTATTGGGGGATGTTAATGAGATTTTCCAGAGATTCTTCCTCTTATCTTCCTGCCATGAGCCACTCTCTTCAGGAGTATAGATTCCATATTTTTTTTTTTCCAATTTGGTTCAAATCATCTTATATATAGGTAATATTGTATACTGGGTAACAAGGTGGATTCTGAAACCTGAATGTCTGAGTTCCAATCCTGGCCCTGACTTTAAACAAGTACTTCCCTCTTTGGGCCTTAATTTCCACATTTGTACAGTAGAGATAATAATAGTTCCTAAGACTCAGGGTTGTTGTGAGATTTAAATAAATTAATCCATATAAATTAAAAATTCATTTAGCATATATAAAGTGCTCAATAAGTATTTGCTCTTATTATTAAGATATAGTTATTGATATTTATGGTAGGTTTTGACACCTGCCTATAATTATTACACTGGTTGTTTTAGCTTTTTTATGTTTTTACTCTCTTTTAATCATTTCTGTCAGTTCTGTAAAGATTTATACCACTTTGGGGGGGAGGGGAGAGGAGGCTATCTGTTGCCCAAGAAAAAGGTTTAATTGTTAAACAAGCATCATGGAGTAGTATATAGACACAGAAGTCCCTGGCTGCTAACCAAAAGTTTGGTGGTTCCAGTCCACCCAGAGGTACCTTGGAAGAAAGGTGATCTACTTCCAGAAAATGGACCATTGAAAACACTACAGAGCACAGTTCTACTCTGACACATGGGGTTGCCATGAGTCAGAATCAACCCAAAACAACTGTGTTTTTGTTTTCAATAGGATCAGAGGGGGGAGGAATGAAGTTAAATAATGAAAGACCAAGATGTATTTGCATTCTTTCCCATCTACTTCGCCTCAGGTCTAATTATCTACTTTGAAAAAGGTCAAGCTTCTCCACAGATAGATTTTGCTCACATTCTTCCAGGCACAGATCTGCTAGTTATTAGTGTGGGCTAAATGCAGGAGTGGAGAGAGTAGACACAAGGTCATCTCATAGAAATTAGCCCTGAAATTGCCCTTTCCATTTTACTCTTTCTCTCCTTAGGTAATCGCACATTGTCTTCAATTGCTTATTTTTCCTTCTCCAGAGAAGGGGATGGAGGGTAAAGAGGTTTCTAGTAAAGATATCATTATAAATATGAATTAAAAAAATTAAGCTGTCCCCACAGTCCTTGGATTCTTTAGAACACTGTGATTCTTCTCTTCCTTTCCCTTCTCTCCCCATACCCTACTATTCCAACTCCCTAAACTACCCTAGATATGGTACAAGGAAAGTGACAGTTCTCTGCAAGAATTCAGCCTTGACGGTTGGTTTCGTTGTTGCTGTTTTTCCAATTGGGTTTATTAAATTGTGATTGAAAAATGTAGCCAGGTAATTATGACACTTTGTGACATGCTAAGGATAAGGAAGTGTATCACACAGCACTGGAGAGGCTTACAGCTACTGGATTTAATGATTCTGATTAAATACAATCAGGGATTATGATTCATCAGGGATGGGGGAAAAGTTGATGACGTAGACTAGGTAATCAGTATATGTCTGTATGTTTATCAACTCAGAATTTATCTGTTCTGTGATTTATAAGAAGGAAAAAAAGATTGATTTATGGAAGGGTGGGCTGAATGTATCACTTTAATCTTTAACCAAAATCTTTTTTAATACTGCTCTCCCCCTCAAAAAAAATAAAATAAAAATCCTGAATTTATCCCAGTTTAATAATAAGGACGCCCTGTCTTGCAGTTTCAAAAATTGTCCCATTTGGAGAGAAATAAATGCATTAGAGCAGGGGTTGTTAACCTTAAATGCAAATTGAGATTATTTGAGAAGCTTTAAAAACAAATCCCATTGCTTGGGCTACTCTCCATACCAGTTAAATCAAAACCCTGAGACTGGGGCCACAGCATAAAGGATGTCTTTAAAGGTTCCCCCGATGATTCAAAAGCGCAGTCAAGGTTGAAAAGCATTGAGTACAAGCCTCTGTCTCTGCCACCACCCTTGGCAGTGTTCACACACATTATTGATATTGATCAGATGCTAGTCAGTTAATCACCCAGTTAACCAAAAAGATAAGTTATTTTGCCATACAGACATACCTTTTAGTGATTTTTTAAAAGTTTGTTTGCTCAATAAGTATTTGCTCAAATCTCCTCTAAAGAAATTTGAAGAAGTCATTATGTCTGTCATATAATGGATATCTATTTACGTGAAAATTTTTTTCTAAATAAATTCACTTGTTTACATACTTCATAGCGACCCTATAAGTCAGAGTAGATACGCCCATAGAGTTTCCAAGGAGTGGCTGGTGGATTCAAACTGCCAACCTTTTGGTTAGCAGCCATAGCTCTTAACACTGTGCCACCATCAGGGCTCCATCTATCTATATATATAGTCAGATATATAGGTATTATTTGACAGTTCATTACTGTAAACATGATTTAAAAAAGAAAAGCAATTTAAGACAACTCCCAGAAAAACAGAAGTCTTGAATGTTTCAATTAAATTTCTCCATTACTATATAGACCCAATCACTTTTACACATAATTTTTAATAAAGCTGAAGAAAAGAGGAGACAGGCTTTGGGTACAGAATTTTGAAATCAAAAGAAACATGCAAGCCCTAGCACTAAAATAAACACAGTAAAACTTCTTTTCTAAAACTGGCCTTGGAGGACAAGATCACACCTAAAACAGATGTTCCTTTAAATAGGATTCTGAGTTTCAAGAAATGGTTAAAACCCCCTGTAACTATGAGTAAAGCATCTGAAGTGTGTGTGTGCACAGGTCCATGCACTAATGTATATTTTTCAGGGAAGAGGAATTATGGCTTTGATGAGGCGTCTATGAGATATGAGGGAAGCCTGCTCTGGGTTAATATCCTTTGGTGACCTGTGGAATACGGTATTCCAACCACTTTTTATGCCTCTGGAGTTCTTTGGGTATATACTTTTCCCACTCAAAGTATTTGCTACCCTTCAGTGGAGACTTGTGTTATGGCTAAAGGTGAAAGAAATGTTAGTTGAAGCAAAGTACGTGGAGTATAAGGCTTGCAAGTAATGTAGTACAACCAGGAAGTGTGACTGGGTAAAAATTATGTCTCTTTTGGTTTTTGTACTCCTAGATAATCTTTGCAAGCATATTTATGGTTTCCTGTGTGATAGTTGGAAACCTTGGTGGCATAGTGGTTAAGTGCTACAGCTGTTAACCAAGAGGTTGGCAGTTCAAATCCACCAGGCACTCCTTGGAAACTCTATGGGGCAGTTCTACTCTGTCCTACAGGGTCACTATGAGTCGGAATCAACTCTACGGCAGTATTTGTTTGGAGTATCCCCCCTCTTTAAAAGAGCAGCTCAGTCAATGAGATCTTGGCACAGTGAGACTCCAGGAGGCGGTAGGAGGCAACCTAAGAAGCAGAGACACAGCAACACAGATTTCTGAATCTTCTTATGTGATAGCTCCAAAGAAACAGGGACCAAGAGACGAAGGGAAAAAATGGCTCTACGTAGCAACTGAAAGTGCCCTGGTGGTGCAATGGTCAAGCACTCAGCTGCTAACCAAAACGCTAGAGGTAGAACCCACACAGTGTCTCCATGGGAGAAAGACCTAGTGATCTGCTCCCATAAAGATTACAGCCCAGAAAACCATAAGGAGCAATTTACTCTGGGGTTGCTATGAGTCGAACATTGACTCAATGGCACGTAACAACTGCATCTGGTGACTGAAAGGATCTATTTGGGAACACTAAGGA
The DNA here is from genome assembly GCF_030014295.1 of Loxodonta africana. Lineage (NCBI taxonomy): Eukaryota > Metazoa > Chordata > Mammalia > Proboscidea > Elephantidae > Loxodonta > Loxodonta africana. Next base: position 36,319,989 of record NC_087349.1, read on the forward strand.
TATCCTCTCAGGGACTTCCTGAAACAGTTGAGGATATTTTAAGGGTGTGTGTAGTGGGAGGGGTTACTACTGTGTGCCATCTAGGCAATTCCAAGTCAGAGCAACCCTGTAGGACAGAGTAGAACTGCCACATAGGGTTTTCTAGGCTCTAATCTTTATGAAAGCAGATTGCCAGGTCTTTTCTTCCTAGAGGGGGCTGGGGGGTTCCAACTGCCAACCTTTGGTAAGCAGCTAGTCTCTTTAGCCATTGTGCCACCAGGGCTCCTTGTGGTAAGGTAGGGGTGAAATTTATATGACTCTTCAGCAAATGAGCAGGAGCAAGAAACCCTTGTTACATCTGCTGTTATCGTTCAAGAAACAACAGTGGCATAATGTGCTCTGCTCTATTTTTCTTCAACATTATATAAAGACTGTATTCATACAAAACTTTTTTCCCCAAATAAATTCAGTGAACATACTTCTGCTCTTTATAGCTTAACCAATTAAATAATTGTATTTTCACACACAATAAAGCTTATAACCCTGTGCAGATAGGCATTTTATATCTGCCTGATATGCCCCTCTTATAAGAATATTTCTAAAACCCCTATCTCCCATTTCCTGCACACATACGCACACACCCACACACACATTTGAGCAAGGCACTAAAAGGCTCTAAAGATTGATTTAACGATTCCTGGATTAGAGCAGGATTTAATTAATTGCCATACTTTTAACCAGTATCTCCTTTTAACACTGCACAAAAAGTCAAAGGTTAGATGAGGTTTACTCTATTTTTAAAATGATTTGTGCTTTTCTTTCAGGAAAAGATTTTTCCAGCATGATTATTTGTTATAAGTACGCTTACTTTTTGTCTTCTTCTAATGTTTGATGACAAGGAGATTTCCTGTTTGTAGATGCTTTCACAAGATTTTGATCAAAAACATTGTAGTACAAGTATACACACCAACAAAAATACTCTCAATGACAAAGACAGCATATCACTTGAAATCGTGTAGCATTATCTTTGAACCCATTTTCTCCTTCCTCACTTCTTAGCATTCATCAAGCATTGAGGCTCTTCTGTCTTGGACACTCACTTGCCGCATCTCTATGTCCACATTAAAACACTGGCAGCTCCCCAAACAAACCACACAACTGCAACTGATGTACTTGGTGCCTACATTGCCTCTCCTGTCCTTTGCCTGATGAACATCGAGTCAAAACCCAAAACTCGGTTCAAGCTTTTTGTCTTTCATGGAATGTTATTGTTGTTAGGGGCCCCCAAGTCAATTTCTGCCTCAACAGTTTCCTATGTGACACAGGAAACTGTTGCACAATGTTTTCTAGGCTGTAATCTTTATCAGAGGAGATCATCAGGTCTTTCTCCCCTCGACCCGCTGGGTGGGTTCGCACCTCAGTTCAGTTTGCAACCAAGCACTCAACAGTTGTGCTACCAGGGCTCCTCTTCACGAAAAAGGTTTCCTGAGTTACCATCTTTCCTATTAAAAAAAACAAACAAACCCAGTGCCATCGAGTCGATTCCGACTCTTAGCGACCCTACAGGACAGAGTAGAACTGCCCCATAGAGTTTCCAAGGAGCACCTGGTGGATTTGAACTGCCGACCCTTTGGTATTACAAGCACATGTAGTTTTAAGTCAGTTGGAATTGTCTTATATTTAGCTTTCTCATCACTCATGATTGAATCCCATTAGAACTTGCACTCACTAAAGATAGAGGTTGCATACCAATATAGTAAAAAGTCTTGTCTAAAATACCTCTTAAAGTTTTTGTGCTAGCTTTCATTCTGTTTCATCAGAGAAAGTACAGCATACTTTCTAAAGAGTCAGTGTTTTTTAAAGTTGCATTTTCCATCAATAATATCAAAGAATTTAAATAATTTCTTATCGATAGAATAAACAGATGGTCTTAATTTTAACATATGTGAAAATTAAAAATGCTATGATTTTCAGGATTCTTCTTGACCAAACATTTAGATATTTACAATAAGACATACACAATTCATACTTCATATATAATATAGGAATATATTGAAAAAGTTTTTAGTATTATTGAATTTAGATGCAATTTGTTATTGTTGTTGTTGCTGTTGTTAAGTGCAGTCGAGTCTGTTCCAACCCATAGCAACCCTATGTACAACAGAACAAAACACTGCCCAGTCCTATATCATCCTCACAATCCCAGTTGTATTTAAGGCCATTGTTGCAGCCACTGTGTCAATCCATCTTCTTAAGAGTCTTCTTTTTTTTACACTGACCCTCTACTTTACCAAGCATGATGTCCTTCTCCAGGGACTGGTCCCTCCTGATAACATATCCAAAGTACATCTTGACATCCTCACTTTTGAGGAGCACTCTGGCTGTATTTCTTCCAAGACTAACTTGTTCGTTCTTCTGGCAAGTACATGGTAAATTCAATATTCTTCACAAACACCAATAATTCAAAGGTGTCAATTCTTCAGTCTTCCTTATTCATTGTCTAGCTTTCACATGCATAAGAGGGACTGAAAATATCATGGCTTGGGTCAAGCCGTCTTTAGTTCTCGAAGTGACATCTTCGCTTCTCAACGGTTTACACAGGCCTTTTGCAGCAGATTTGCCCAATGCAATGTGTCTTCTGATTTCTTGACTGCTGCTTTCATGACTGTTGATGGTAGATCCAAGTAAAATGAAATTCTTGACAACTCCAGTCTTTTCTCCATTTATCACGATGTTGCTTATTGGTCCAGTTGTGAGGATTTTTGTTTTCTTTATGTTGAGGCGAAATCCATACTGAAGGCTGTAGTCTGTGATCTTCACCAGTAAGTACTTCAAGTCCTCTTCACTTTCAGCAAGCAAGGTTGTGTCATTTGCATATGTCATATTGTTAATGAGTCTTCCACCAACGCTGATGCCACATTCTTCTTCATATAGTCCAGCTTCTTGGATTATCTGCTCAGTATACAAATTGAATAGGTATGGTGAAAGGATGCAACCCTGGCGCACACCGTTCCTGACTTTAAACCATGCAGTATCCCCTCGTTCTGTTTGAAGGACTCTTGGTCTATGTACAGGTGCCATGTGAACACAACTAAGTGTTCTGGAATTCCCATTCTTCGCAATGTTATCCATAATTTGTTATGATTCACACAGTTGAATGCTTTTGCATAGTCAGCAAAACACAGGTAGATATCCTTCTGGTATTCTTTGCATTCACCCAAGATCCACCTGACACCAGCAATGATATCCCTTGTTCCATGTCTTCTTCTGAGTCTGGCTTGAATTTCTGACAGTTGCCTTCCAGTGTACTGCTGCAACTGCTTTTGAATGATCTTCAGCAGAATTTTCTTAAGTGTGATAATAATGATATTGTTCAATAATTTCCTCATTTGGTTAGATCACCTTTCTCTGGAATGAGCACAAATATGGATCTCTTCTAATCGGTTGGCCAGGTAGCTGTCTTCCAAATTTCTCGGCATAGACCAGTGAGCCCCTCCGTGCTGTATCTATTTGTTGGAGCATCTCAATTGGTATTCTGTCAATTCCTGGAGCCTTGGTTTTAGCCAATGCCTTCAGTGCAGCTTGGACTTCTTTCTTCAATTCCATCGGCTCTTGAAATGGCTGAACATTGAACAATTATTTTTGGTACAGTGACTCTGTGTATTCCTTCCATCTGCTTTTGAGTTTCCTGTGTCATTCAATATTTCACTCATAAAAAGAATCCCTCAAAATTGCAACTGCTTGAGTTTTTTCTTCAGTTCCTTCAGCTTAAGAAATGCTGACCATGTTTTTCCCTTTTGATTTTCTAACTCCAGGTCTTTGCACATGTCATTATAATGCTTTAGTTTGTCTTCTGGAGCCAACCTTTGAAATCTTCTGTTCAGCTCTTTTACTTCATCATTTCTTCCTTTCTCAGTAGCTACTCTAAGTTCAAGAGCAAGTTTCAGAGTCTCTCCTGACATCCATTTTGGTCTTTTCTTTCTTTCCTGTCTTTTTAATGACCTTTTGCTTTCTTCATGTATAACGTCCTCGATGTTTTCACAGCTCATCTGGTCTTCGGTCATTAGTGTTCAATGCATCAAATCTATTCTTGAGATAGTCTCCAAATTCAGGTCATATATACTCAAGGTTGTATTTTGTCTCTCATGGACTTGTTTTAATTTTCTTCAGCTTCAACTTGAACCTGCATATGAGCAATTGATGGTCTGCTCAGCAGTTGGTCCCTGGCCTTGTTCTGACTGATGATATTGAGGTTTTCTATCGTATCATTCCACAGATGTATTCATTTTTAGTCCTTTTTTTCCATCCAGTGAGGTCCACATGTATAGTCATCATTTATATTGTTGAAAAAGGGTATTTGCAATAAAGAAGTCATTGGTCTTGCAGGATTCTATCATGCAATCTCCTGCATTGTTTCTATTACCAAGGCCATATTTTCCAACTACTAATCCTTCTTCATTTCCAACTTCTGCATTCCAATTGCCAGTAATTATCAATGGCTCTTGATCACATGTTTGATCAATTTCAAACTGCAGAAGTTGGTAAAAATCTTCAATTTCTTCATCTTTGGCATTAGTGATTGGTGTGTAAATTTGAATAATAGTCATATTAACTGGTCTTCCTTGTAGGTGTGTGGATATTATCCTATCACTGACAGCATTGTACTTCAGCATAGATTTTGAAATGTCCTTTTTGACAATGAATGTGACTCCATTTCTCTTCAATTTATCATTACTGGCATAGTAGATCATATGATTGTCTGATTTAAAACGGCCAATATCAGTCATTTCAGCTCATTAATGCCATATATATGTAAATTAACAAGTTATTCTAAGATAGTTTGATCTTAAATGTTTCCTTTGAGAAATGAGAGATTTTCTCATTGAATTTAGCCTGAGACATTGACAGTCAACCTTGGAAAAATCTAACTGTAATCAGAAAACTCTGCTCTGCTAAGTTCCTCACATCCCACTATTTTGATGACTTTTGCCCACTCCATCTCAGTCATGAAGCGTGGACTTAAGTAACTCGTGACAAAGTGATTAAGTCCAGTGGTATTCTGGGACAGAGGAGCAGGAAGATTCAGCAAACTACCATTTCTTTCCAGTCCTTGCTTTCCATTGCTCACCCATTTTAATAATCATAACCAGGCTGCATATTTCCTAGACTGGCACTTTTCAAACTTACTTCCATTGCTTTATTTTGCCAAATTTAAACAAAAATGAGTGTAATGCTTATTATTATGATTTTCTTAATAATCATCAGGATCCTTTGAAATATAGTTGTCTCCCTTCATCTATTGATAAGTCCATCACCTTGACATTTACACTGTTAAAAGTCCTCTGAGGCAAGACCAGCCTCACGCTTGGTACAGATTTAGCCAATGGAACAGAAAAACTAATGCAATGGAAAACTACCTAAACTTCCAAAGAAGGAATCATAGAATTCTCCAGTGAGCCTTCCCAAAACTGCTGCCGTCAAGTCAATTCAGATTCTTATCGACCTTGTAGGACAGAGTAGAACGGTCCTATAGGGTTTCCAAGGCTGTAATCTTTACAGAAGCAGACTGCCAAAATCTTTCTCCCATATAACAGCTGGTGGGTTCGAACCACAAACCTTTTAGTTAACAGTCAAGCACTTAAACACTGTGCCACCAGGGCTCCTGCGGTGAGCCTTAGAGATTATCTATTCAATTTTCTGGGGTATGGTGAGGGTGCAGGGTGGACAGGGTCTGTGGTCTTATTAGACTTTGATGAGGAAGGGGAGAGAGCAGTTGGAACTTACAGTTTTGGAAAAGCAGATTCTAAAATTACAAAATATTTTTCTTTTAGTTGGAGCCCTGGTGGCAGAGTAGTTAAGAGCCACAGCTGCAAACCAAAAGGTCGGCAGTTCAAATCTACCAGCTGCTCCTTAGAAACCTATGGGGCAGTTCTATAAGATCACTATGAGTAGGAATCAACTCAACAGCAATGAGTTTGGTTTGGTTTTTTGGTTGCTTTTAGTTACATAACACTTTTTTTTAAATATCAAAGTAGCATTACAGTAGAAGATGAAATGTTTATTTTTATCAATAGAGGTCTTTTAAATTGCTGTGGTTTTAAAGCTCAGTGATTTCAGTGAGCTGCTTTAGCTTCAATCATTTTCATAGATCAGGAAACTGAGGCTCTACTACCATCCCAACTTCCATACACCTTTCTCTCCTGAATAATAAAAACAGCCTTGACTCAGTACTGCTTCAGGCTTAGCACCTAGATTCTAAGAATTGCTGAGAGGAATCTTAAGAAGAAATCTGCCTCTTCCACCTCTCAACAATCCTGTTCACTAGCTAAGAGAGAGTGCACCCCAGAGCAAGTAGATTGTTGGTGAGTACTCAGAAAATTGGTAGCAGAGTCAAGATTAGAATCCAGATTCTGTCAATCTTTGGCCAATACTTTCTGACATAGCATCGCTTTCCAATATAATAACAAAAATGCAGTGTTTCATAGTTAACAAAGCGCTAACTGGACAATGATTCTTTGAGGTAAAAATTATTTATTATCCCAATTTTGAAGATAGCAAAACGGAATCTCAGTGAGATAAAGTAGGTGATTTGTACCTGGCAGAGTCAAGAGTTCTGTTCTGGTGAAAATCTCTTGTTCTTAACCCTGGGTCCCGCTGTGCCACATCATTTCCCCCAAAGACAGAACCCTCATCTTGCCAGACTTGGAACCTAACATTCCCAGGGAAAACATTAAAGCTATCTTTCTTTAACATCAAAAACAAGTGATTGATTCAGTGTGATCACACAGATAGGCCATTGGTCCAGTGATTCAACCATTTTGTTCCTTTTTAAAATGGTTAGTTGTTGTCATGGAGACATAGTCCCTGAAAGGTAATGCTTGGAAGGTACACCACCTTCTCTGAGGACATACTTGACTCATGGGGTGAGAAAAAATTAATTCTAACAGCCTTATACTCAAACCAACATTTTATCTGTTGGCATGTTTACAAGGAAAGTTAGAAACCAAATAAAGGATAATTGCCCATTCTCAACAGGATGTGGCAACTTTCATCTGTGATCCTTTATTTTCAAGCAGCAGCAAGGCTTCTCAAATAAGCTAAATGAGGAATGATTCTGAGTGAGGGACGATTTGAAGGCCTAAGTTTGTGTTCCCTCCCAGATGCAGGATTAATTGCTGTAATATAAGCCTGCAGTACGAAGTGTTCTACACTGATATCACCCACTTATCTACAGGCTTGTCTGTGACGATTTCCACTAATAACCAAACAGTGCCCTGAATAACTCCGACTTGTACAGGATTGGCCCAAATTTGAATAAAGCTTGTATCTGGTAGGGGCCCTGGTGACGCAGTGGGTAAGAGCTTGGCTGCTAAACAAAAGGTCAACAGTTCGAATCCACCAGGTGCTCCTTGGAAATCCTATGGGGCTGTTCTACTCTGTCCTATAGGATTGCTATGAGTCAGAACTGACTTGATGGCAACAGAATTGGTTTTTTTGTTTGTTTGTTTTGTATCTGGTAACGTTAAAACCTAAACTATTAGGATCATTCCAATAGAAGCTAAATGGATGCTGGTGGGTTTTCCATTAGATAGTGGGAGGACCCCATTGTTTAGTCTTTTTAGAGTGCTTAGTAATCTCACCTTTATTACCAAGATTTGTCTTTGGGATCCACAGGTTTTTCTAAATAAGAGAGTAGCTTTTACGAGGACACAAAGATTTGCTGCATTGAGTTTTTCCTTTTCTCTTAAAGAATTCTTTTATAAAATCCATCCACCTCCTTCTCAAAATCTGTCTTGAGTTCATGAGGCTGGACCAAAGGGAAACCTGAGTGGTACGCATATGCTACATTAGAAATCAGCCCTTCTCTCCAATATTGACTCCTACCTTTGGACCAAGATAGTGAACTGAAGCTCGATTTTTAAAAGTGAGTCTCTTCCTTCAAGAGCCTCAGTTCTCCAAATAAATACAACAGTGGTATAACCACATTGCCAGGCTTCCAGATTTGCCATGTACAAACACAGGACTTCCTTCTGGAACCCCTCTACATAGGGACGCAGGCCCTCAATCTGGAAGCATCAAGAGGCTGATGAGTTTTTAAGTTGAAGGAATCTGATAAAAGAAATGAGAATGGATGGGAAAGGAAAGAGACTGGAGACAGGGAGACAAGTCCATAGAATAGCTCAAAAAAAAAAAAAGCTCAAGAAAATAAAAATAAAGACCTGAACTGAAAGAGTGACAGTGAGAATGGAGAGGAGTAGATGGATGAAAGGGAGATGATAGAGATCAAATTAACTGGCCTTGACAAACTAATGAATGTGAGGAACAAATAATAAAAGAAATCTTACTAGAGTCATCTTCCTGAAGTGAAAATAAGATCATATTACTCACCTGCTTAAAAATTCCCAATACACTTAGAGTCTAAAACTGTATACCATGACTTAAAAGACTTCACATAATGTGGCCCCTTCCTACTTCTTCAACTTCATTGCTTTCTGATATTTTGGTACAAATCATTGACATCTTTTTCCCATTTCATGGCCTATATAATTGGTAGTCTCTCTGCTTGGAATATACTCCACTCAGACTTTTAGATAGCCATATTTTTCTCTCCACTGAGATCCCAACTCAGATCTCCACTTACTCAGGAAAGTATTCATTGATCCCCCCACCAGCCGTGATCCCTGTCCCCCAACAATCATTCTTTACAACACCATATTTGGCTTCTCTACAGCATCTATCAATACCTGAAATTATCTTGTTTGTTCTTTTTCATCATTATGTCCATCTCTCCCTATTAGAATGTCAGCTCCCTGGAGGTAAATCAGTTGCTGTCAGGTTAACCCCAACTCCATGGCAGCCCTATGTGTATCAGAGTAGAACTGTGCTCCCTACGGTTTTCAATGGCTGATTTTTCAAAAGTAGGTCACCAGGCCTTTCTTCTGAGGTGACTCTGAGTGGACTCAAACCTCCAACGTCTCAGTTAGCACCCAAGCATGTTAACCATTTGCACCACCCAGTCCTCCCCCTGGAGATAGGGATCCTCTTTATCACCAGTGTCTTCCATGTAAGAAGCTCTCAAATATGTATTGATCAACTGATCAATACATATATAAATATATCTGTGTGTTGTATATTTATAGACATTTTCAATTTATTGCAGAAAGTATAGTCTGATAAAAAGTCATGGCTTGTGATTAAAATTATCAGACTCAATACTTAACTATATCTGAGTGTGATTCTTGTACTGAGGTAAAAAGTATTAATTTATGTCTAGTATCAGAGTTATTACATATTGAATTCTATAAGAGCTATAAATACTTTTGATAAAGAGTTTGATTGAGATGAATACTCATCTAGAAATAAATTTCCAATCTGCAGAACCTAAAGAAAAAGAAGCTGCAGCTCAACTTTACCTAAAGAATTTGTAGAGGAAAAGTCATATTTTGGAGCTTTATGGAAAGAAGGGAGCTGGCATGCTCACATCACCCACACCTTTCTCCAAGCTCCTATAATATTTTGTTATATTGTTATGAAATGACTCTTTATAATGGGAGTAGTAGGAATGTTTTGGATAAAACTAGTAAAAGTAGAAATGGCAATTACTATTAAAATATTAAACTATGAAGAATTTATGCAAGGAATTTTAATAAATGTAACACTTGAAATCTAAGTATTATCATGAAATTCATATTTTAAAAGACTCTGTCTACCTGTCTGTCTGTGTGTGAATGTTTTCTCCAGAAACTCAATTTTAATGCATTTTGCCTTTTATCTCTTAATAAGAAACATATGCGTTCAATGCTGTGTATTATCTAAAAGACTTTTATGAATGTACACCTTCAAGTGAAGTTAAAAATAGCAATGGGAAGGCAATTAGAGATCAATGTGCACATCTAGAGAGTAATGAAATTACTAACCAACAAAAGAAAGGAAACAAAGAAAAAACTTGAGTCACATTTAAAGCAGGTAAAACGTCCTTGAATTTTTAATACAATTTCTATGCTGTTTCATGCCATTAACTAGTACCCATTTCATCTTTTTGTCATTAAAAGATCTTAGCAAATGGTTGGATCATAGCAAATTATCGATAACATTGCTGAGAATGGGAATTTTGGAACATTTAATTGTGCTAATGAGGAATCTAAACACAGACCAAGAGGCAGTCATTCAAACAGAACAAGGGGATACTGCTTCAGGGCACGAAAGATGTGTGTCAGGGTTGTATCCTTTCACCATACCTATTCAATCTATATGCTGAGCAAATAATCTGAGAAGCTGGACTATATGAAGAAGAACGAGGCATCAGGATTAAAGGAAGACTCATTAACAACCTGTGTTATGCAGATGACACAACCTTGCTTTCTAAAAGTGAAGAGGAAGGACTTGAAGCACTTACTGATGAAGATCAAAGACCACAGCCTTCAGTATGGATTACACGTCAAGAAAAAGAAAACAAAATATTCACAACTGAACCAATAAGCAACATCATGATAAAGGGAGAAAAGACTGAGGTTATCAAGTATTTCATTTTACTTGGATCCACAATCAATGCCCATGGAAGCTTCAGTCAAGAAATGGAAACATGCATTGCACTGGGCAAACTGGCTGCAAAAGACCTCTTTAAAGTGCTGAAAAGCAAAGATGTCACCTTGAGAACTAAGGTGTGCCTGAACCAAGCCATGGTGTTTTCAATCGTCTCAGATGCATGAGAAAGCTGGACAATGAATACGGAAGACCGAAGAAGAATTGATGCCTTTGAATTGTGGTGCTGGTGAAGAATATTGACTATACCATGGACTGCCTGAGGAATGAACATATCCGTTTTGGAAGAAGTACAGCCAGAATGCTCCTTAGAAGCATGGATAGCGAGACTACGTCTCACATACTTTGGACATGTTATCATGAGGGATCAGTCTCTGGAGAAGGACATCATGCTTGGTAAAGTAGAGAGTCAGTGAAAAAGAGCAAGATCCTCAACAAATGGATTGACACAGTGGCTGCAACAATGGGCTCAAGCATAGCAAACGTTGTGAGGATGGTGCAGGACTGGACAGTGTTTCGTTCTGTTGTGCATAGGGTGGCTATGAGTTGGAACTCACTCGACAGCACCTAACAACAACAGCAACAAAATAACATAAAATTATTCTCTTACAGTTCTGGACATCAGAAATTCGAAATGAGCCTCACAGGGCTAAAATCAAGATGTCAGCATGGGTGGTTCATTCTAGGGGCTCAAGGGAAGAATCCATTCCTCATCTTTTCCAACTTGTCTGTATTCCTTGGCTTATGGCACATAACTCCAACTGTTGGTTCTATGGCCACATTTCCTACTACTGTCTCCCTCTTATAAGGACCCATCTGAAGATCCTTAGCCACATCTGCAAAGTCCCTTTTGCCATATAAGATAACATGGACACCTTTGGGGGCCATTATTCAGCCTACCACACATGATCACTCAAAGGCTTATTCTTGGTCATCGCTGGCCCTTCTTACAGAAGGATTTTAGAAGTAATCAGCCTGGCTTCTACCTATGTTGTCTAGTCAAAAACCAAAAACCAAACCCATTGCCGTCGAGTTGATTCCAACTCATAGCAACCCTGGAGGATAGAGTAGAACTGCTCCATAGGGTTTCCAAGGAGCACCTGGTGGAATTGGACTGCCGAAATTTTGGTTAGCAGAGGAACTCTTAACCACTACACCACCAGAGTTTCCTTGTTGTCTAGTAGCCCACTTTTATTTTAAATTTGGTTGAAAAATTGAACTCATTTTCTTATTTGTTTAATTTGTCTCAGTATCTAAACCTGTCTGTGTTCTTGGTAGCGTTTATTGTTTGTTTATTATTACAGGAAGGATATTTTCTCAACAATTAATCCAATTCTGTTCCATCCTGGAAACTGATGTAGATGCTCTCACTTCTTTCAGGGAGCATTGCTAGCTCAGCAGCCCTCAAGGAGTCTATTTTAGGAGCAGAGGAAACTCAGGTTCTGCATTCCTATAAATCATCTATGGAATTACTTTAATTAAATTCTGTGTCTGGTCCATGATAGAATTGAATTATGATTCTGGTAATTATCATACTCAAAGTGGTTAGTTTTTGTGACTCTTTTTTTAAAAAAACTCCTCATTTGAAATCATTGTAACATCATTGGAACGGTCTGCCTCATCTTTAGGTTTCTTCAATGTATGTTATACTTCCCAAGGTTTAATACTCTTAATGTAGGTTTACAGGAGCAGGAGTGTAAAGTACCATTAAGTGGAGCTTAAGAGACTTATGTTAGTAGAAGTCTCCCTGAAGAATAGAACCAAAGCCCTTTTCTATTTCTAAATTTCATCCTCTACTCCAGATTGATTAGTTTGCACAGAGGTTCAGAATTTCCATTTTTAATATTTTTTATCTTCTATGTCCTGCTTTTAGCAGAAAATTGAATTAGAAATAATTCTCTTTATGATAATCATGTCACTAAACACTAATTTATCACACACATATTTTTTGTTATCGTATTTCTAAAATGAGTGGTTCTTTATTTTTGTGCTCGTAAGACCATTTCCCAGCTACCTCCCTAATCAAAACTTCTCTCTCAATTTTGTTTTCCTTCTAAGGTTCTAGATAAGCATCTTTTAGTAGTACCTACAGAAAAGACATTTATGCAGTAAATATTCTGAAAGTTTGTAAGTCAGAGGATATTCTTCAGTAGACCTCACCTATTTCTGGTATTTACTAAGATCTTCTAATGGTGATCAAAAAGCTTAAACGTGTTCAAAAGACTATACAAAATCTATGTACAATAAAAGTTCAGCTATTAAAAAATGTTTCTATGAGTGTGAAAATGTGGTCATAGTTGCTCTAGCTCCTAAAAAGATTCTCAAACAGTCTTGTTAATTTCTACCTACCTTGGGCAGGGGAGAGGTTTTCTCTTCAAGCTGCCACCTTAATATAAGGCATTAAGAGTTGAATATGCAAATGTAAGTGGACCTCTACATGTAAACAAAATAAAAGAAAGACTTCTCTCTACCAAAGATAAACATAAATCCCTTGATAACCAAGGAATTTCTCTTGAATGGAAATGTAAGAAGTATATATTTTTAAAATAAAATATAAAAAATAAGAATCCTAAATTAATGATCATAATTTAGATCTCTACTTCTGGATTATATCAACTCAACACATGGTGAGGAGAAGGAACAGGGTCTTAGATGTGGCTTTCAAAAGTTTTGTTAAATTATTAAGTTTCCACAATGCTGATTTCAGCTTTGGATTTTTTTCCATGTGGTCAGATTTAGTTGTTTAAATTTTTGCTACTAATTTCTGCTTTTACTATGCTTGCAGTTGAAAACATTTTGATAAATAGAAATTATACCTCTCGAAACATTTTGATATCATTATCAATTTTCATAAATTAAAAAAAAAAAAAACCCATTGCCATCGAGTCGATTCCAACTCATAGTGACTCTATAGGACAGAGTAGAACTGTCCCATAGGATTTCGAAGGAGCTGCTGTTGGATTCAAACTGCTGACTTTTAGGTTAGTAGCCAGAGCTCTTAACCACTGACAATTTGAAAATGTGTATTTTCTCTTTATGAAGTACAAAGCTCAGGCAGTTCCATCAACATATCAATTACACTGTCCACAATCTATTTTTTTGTTTGTTTTTGCTGCCCAGTATTAAAGAGGGAATTCCTATTTCTCAGTTTCAGACATTTATTTGATAGGTACTTCCCACTAACGAAACCCATTTGATGACTAAATGAGTCCTTTTATGCACTATTGTAGCACCTTGGTAAAACTCTGTGTCTACTTTAATTTTCTTCAATTATATAATTTATTTAAGATCTTTACAGTCTTAATGGGTTAAGGATAGAGAAATAATTCTTTTATTTCATTTCATATTTAATATTTGACATGAATTTTCCAAAATGGGTATTTTTTTAAATTGTTACAAATCTTCAAAATCCCATTAAAAAAAACTGAAATAAATGAATATTCAACAACAGAGCTGCCTATAGGTTGGTAGTGTGGGCATAGTGCTCATAACACCACCAGAGGTCTCACAAGGACAGAAACACAGTCACCCTTCTTCACTTGAAAATGTCTCCCCAGTATGTTGATTGTCATTTTTTATGGTTAGAAATGCAAAGGACACTTCACCTGCATTGTAACCAATATTATGCTTGAGAATTCGAGATCTCAGCTTGTGAATGCTGTCATTATTTAGAAAGAGACATCATGGGCACAATATTTCAGGTCTTTCAGGAAAGATTCATAAAAATGAAGTATCAATTGAGCTTTATTTCTTTAGCTCACAATATATTTTAAGTTATTTAATTACACCATTTTACATGAAGTAGGCTCCAAGGGCAAATGTGGCCTATTATACTCCTTTTTGGAGCCCTGGAGATGCAGTGGTTAAGAGCTCAGACCGCTAACCAAAAGGTTGTCAGTTCAAATCCACCAGCTGCTCCTTGGAAACCCTATGGAACAGTTCTACTCTGTCCTATATGGTCACTATGAGTCCGAATCGACTTGACAGCAATGGGTATACTCCTTTTTAACACATCCTGGGGAAATGCTCAGTTTTTAAAAAGCACCACATTGCTGACTCATAGGAGACTTTGCACTTCATTATGACTTCTAGCTGTTTTTCTGAGGTACTTGGGTCTATCTCCTCATTACCCATTTTACATTTGTACAATGTGGTTTTTGTTCTTTGAGTATACCAGTGAACGTCCTTGTATTTGTCTCTTGCTCATCAAGGTCTTTTGAATTCTGTTCCTAGTCTCCAGGTAGCTGGTGCCTCTGCCCACCACTACCCTTACACTCCTCCCTACCTTATCATAAAGATGTTCTTTCACCCAAAATGTAATGAATTACTTACAAGTCATTCTAACAATATCTTTGGAGTACCTGTGGTGTACACAGAACAGTACTCAAGTTAAAGGAGAATACAAAGGAAACAAATGATATAGCTCTGTTTGTTTTAAAAAAAAAAAAAAAATTGTACTTGAGGTGAAGGGAATAATAGAAATTGAAGCATATTTTCCCAAGGCAACTTCTTCTCTTGTTTCCAAGTGCAGGCTGAATCTACACTAAGTGCTGAGGAATTATTGGTCTTATATGTGATCTGTCAGGTGAAGTCACAATGTGTATCACTGAGAAGGGTGTTGAAATGGAAGCAGGTCTTTTAAAAAAAACTACTTCTAAGCCACCTTTCATTTTAACTCTGAATAATGAGTTGCGACTCTAGTTGTAAAAAGCCCACACAATCGTGCATGTATAAAATTGTTCTTTAGCACTGATTTGTACATGTAGAAATTGTTGAAATGGTGTATATTCTGCTGTGTATATTCTCAACAACTACAATAAAAAATAAAACAACATCTTTGGGGAGGAAGGGCCAAGATGGCGGAGTAGTCAGACCCATCTGGTGAGACCTCTTACAACAAAGACCCGAAGAAAACAAGTGAAACGATTATATTTATGATAAGCGAGAGGCCCTGAACATCAAAGGTAAAGTTAGAAAATGGACTGAGCAGCCGGGGGAGGGAGAGACAGTTCAGAAGCAGAGAGGAGTTGCCAGACCCGAATTGCCAGGAACCTTCAGGCCACAGTGGGCTGGTAGTAGTATTCGGCCACAGTTTCCTCAGAAAAAGCCAGCTGTACAGCCTACACACACCTCCAGAACCAGAGTAGAACGGTGCTCTTAGCAAAAGTAAGTACTTGCATGTATTTTACTGTGCCCCCAGCCCCCATGCTAGCTTCAGTGGCTGTCGCTTTCCCAGGGCCTGAGATAGGTCCTGTTGCATGCTCTCAGACATTCTCCCAGCCTTGGAGAAGCAATAAATTCACAATTGGGGAAAAGATAATCTGCCAGCTCCACTGACGTGGGGGGCTCAGGAAAAAAGCAGCTCCTGTCCAGGCATAAATGGTCCATGGACTTTGAATAACTTTCCCCCTGCATGGACCTGTGTGAGCCTATTTCTAGAGAATAGGCCCTTGTTGCCACACTGCAACTGTTTCAACTGTGCAGTGGAGAGTTTGGTGTTTGATGTTTCACACCGCTTTGCCTATTAAACAGGGTCCTCCTGTACCCACATCAGGGGCCTAAGGACTGCTGGCTACACTCAGGCCACCCAGCCACCCACGACTGGGGTCCAAGGATAACTGGTACCTCACAGTCCTTACAATCGAAAGTATTGGGTGCCCATCATCTGTCTGAAAATCACACCCACCTGTACAATCTAAGGAACAGGGACACACTTTCCTCACAGACAATACATTTGAAGAAAAATCAGATAAAACCATTTTTTAAAAAATGAAGAAATCCTAAGAATCATGTGGGCCCCTATCAAGAGAAATAACCTACGAATTATTGGAGTACCAGAACGGGGATGGATAAGAGAAAATACAGAGGGAATTGTTGAAGATATTTTGGCAGAAAACTTCCCCGATATTGTGAAAGAGGAGAAGATACCTATCCAAGATGCTCACTGAACACCACATAAGGTAGACCTTAAAAGAAAGTCACCAAAACATGTTATAATCAAACTTAAAGATAAAGAGAGAATTTAAAGAGAAGCTAGGGATAAACGAAAAGTCACCTACAAAGGAGAGCCAAAAAGAATAAGTTCAGACTACTCAGCAGAAACCGTGTAGGCAAGAAGTCAGGGGGATGACCTATATAAAGCATTGAAGGAAAAAAAAAATGCCAGCCAAGAATCATATATCCAGCAAAACTGTCTATCAAATATGAAGGCAAAATTAGCACATTTCCAGATAAACAGAAGTTTAGGGACTTCATGACAACCAAACCAAAACTACAAGAAATACTAAAGGGAGTTCTCTGGTTAGAAAATCAGTAGTATCAGATATCAACCCAAGACTAGAACACTAGACAGAGCAATCGGATATCAACCCAGATACAGAAATCACAGAAATAAATCAAGATAAAAAAATGCTTAAAACAGGGAAACAATGAAGTCATTAGTAAAAGAAGACAACATTGAAACAGTAAAGAGGGACTAAGAAAAGTAGTCATAGGACTTTCACATGGAGAGGAAGACAAGGCGATATAAAAAAATAAAAGGTTTAAACTTAGAAAAATAGGGGTAAGTATTAAGGTAACCACAAAGGAGACTAACGATCCTATTCATCAAAATAAAATACAAGAAAATAATAGAGACTCACCACAAAAAAAATCAACAACAATGAATAAGAGGAAAAGACAATATATAAACTACTCAGCACAAAAAATTAAGTGGGAAAAAGAAACTGTCAACAACACACAAAAAAAGACATCAAAATAACAGCACTAAACTCATTAAAAAAAATAATAATTACTCTGAATGTAAATGGACTAAGTCCACCAATAAAGAATAAAGAGACAGAGAGTAGCAGAAAGGGTTAAAAAAAAAGTGATCCATCTATATGCTGCCTACAAGAGACACACCTTAGACTTAGAGACACAAACAAACTAAGACTCAAAGGATGGAAAAAGACGTATCAAGCAAACAAAAATCAAAAAAGAGCAGGAGTGGCAACGTTAATTTCTGACAAAATAGACTTTAAAGTTAAACCCACCACAAGGGATAAAGAAGGACACTATATAATGATTAAATGGACAATATACCAGGAGGATACAACCATATTAAATATTTATGCACCCAATGACAGGGCTGCAAGATACATAAAACACAATCTAACAGCATTGAAAAGGGAGATAGGCAAAGCCACAATTATATTAGGAGATTTCAACACACCACTGTCGGTGAAGAACAGAAGGGCCAGAAAGAAGCTCAATAAAGACATGGAAGATCTAAATGCAACAATCAAACAACTTGACCTCATAGATGTATACAGTACACTCCATCCAACAGCAGCCAAGGATACCTTCTGTTCTAGTGCACATGGAACATTCTCTAGAATAGACCACATATTAGGTCAGAAAGCAAGCCTTAGCAGAATCCAAGACATTGAAATATTACAAAGCATCTTCTCTGACCATAAGGCCATAAAAGTAGAAATCAATAACAGGAAAGGCAGGGAAAGGAAATCAAACACTTGGAAACTGAACAATACCCTGCTCAAAAAAGACTGGGTTATAGAAAACATCAAGGATGAAATAAAGAAATTCATAGAGGCCGATGAGAATGAAAACACTTCCTATCAGAACCTTTGGGACACAGCTAAAGCAGTGCTCAGAGGTCAATTTATATCAATAAATACACATATGCAAAAAGAATAAAGGGCCAAAATCAAAGAATTATCCCTACAACTTGAATAAATAGAAAGAAAGCAACAAAAGAAACCCTCAGCCACCAGAAGAAAAAAAATAATAAAAATTAGAGCAGAATTAAATGAAATAGAGAACAGAAAAACAATTGAAAAAGTTAACAAGACCAAAAGTTGGTTCTTTGAAAAAATTAACAAAATTGATAAACCACTGGCCAAACTGACAAAAGAAAAACAGGACAGGATGCAAATAACCCGAGTAAGAAATGAGATGAGCAATATTACAACAGACCCAAATGAAATTAAAAGAATCATAGCAGATTACTACGAAAAATTGAACTCTAACAAATTTAAAAACCTAGAAGAAATGGATGAATTTCTAGAAACACACTACCAACCCAAACTAACACAAACAAAGGTAGAACAACTAAATAGACCCATAACAAAAGAAGAGTTTGAAAGGTACTTAAAAAACTCCCAATAAAAAAAATACCCCGGCCCGGACAGCTTCACTGCAGAGTTCTACCAAACTTTCAGAGAAGAATTAACATCACTACTGCTAAAGGTATTTCAGAGCATAGAAAAGGATGGAATACTCCTAAACTCATTCTATGAAGCCAGCATAATGTTGATACCAAAACCAGGTAAAGACACCACAAAAAAGAAAATTACAGACCTGTATCCTTCATGAAATTAGATGCAAAAATCCTCAACAAAATTCTAGCTAATAGAATTCAACAACATATCAAAAAAATAAATCACCAGGATGAAGTGGGACTCATACCAGGTATGCAGGGATGGTTCAACATTAGAAAAACAATTAATGTAACCCATCATATAAATAAAACAAAATACCAGAACCACATGATCTTATCAATTGATGCAGAAAAGCCATTTGACAAAGTCCAACACCCATTCATGATAAAAACTCTCAGCAGAATAAGAATAGAAGGAAAATTCCTAAACATAATAAGGGGCATTTATACAAAGCCAACAGCCAACATCATCCTAAATGGAGACAGTCTGAAAACATTCCCATTGAGATCGGGAACCAGACAAGGATGCCCTTTATCACCACTCTTATTCAACATTGTGCTCTAGCTCCTAGCCAAAGCAGTTAGGCTAGATAAAGAAATAAAGGGCATCCAGATTGGTAAGAAAGAAGTAAAAGTATCTCTATTTGCAGATGGCATGAGCTTATATGCAGAAAACCCTAGAGAATCCTCAAGAATACCACTGAAACTAATAGAAGAGTTCAGCAGAGCATCAGGATACAAGATAAACATACAAAAATCAGTTGGATATCCCTACACCAACAAAAACAACACTGAAGAGGAAATCACCAAATCAGTACCATTTACAGTAGCCCCCAAGAAGATAAAATGCTTAGGAATAAATCTTACCAGAGATGTAAAAGACCTATAAAAAGAAAACTACAAGACACTACTACAAGAAACCAAAAGAGACCTACATAAGTGGAAAAACATACCTTGCTCATGGATAGGAAGACTTAACATTGTAAACATGTCTGCTCTACCAAAACCCATCTATAGATACAACACAATTCCAATCTAAATTCCAAAGACATTTTTCAATGAAATGAAGAAACAAATCACCAACTTCATATGGAAGGAAAAGAGGCCCCGGATAAGTAAAGCATTACTGAAAAAGAAGAACAAAGTGGGAGGCCTCACTCTACCTGATTTTAGAACCTATTATACTACCACAGTAGTCAAAACAGTCTGGTACAGTACAACAACAGATTCATAGACCAATGGAACAGAATTGAGAATCGAGACACAAATCCAGCCACATACAAGCCGCTGACACTTGACAAAGTCCCAAAGTCAGTTAAATCAAGCAGTGCTGGCATAACTGGATATCCATCTGCAAAAAAATGAAACAACACCCATACCTCACTCTATGCACAAAAACTAACTCAAAATGGATCAGAGACCTAAATATAAAATCTAAAACGATAAAGATCATGGAAGAAAAAATAGAGACAAAGCTAGAACCCCTAACACAAGGCATAAACAGTATACAAAACATTAGTAACAATGCAGAAGAGAAACTAGATAACTGGGGGCTGCTAAAAATCAAACACCTACGCTCATCCAAAGGCTTCATCAAAAGAGTAATAAGATTACCTATAGACTGGGAAAAAGTTTTTAGCTATGACATTTCTGATCAGCATCTGATCTCTAAAATCTATATGATTCTGCAAAAACTCAACTACAAAAAGACAAATAACCCAATTAAAAAATGGGCAAAGGGTATGGACAGGCACTTCACCAAAGAAGACATTCAGGTAGCTAACAGATACATGAGGAAATGCTCACGATCATTAGCCATTAGAGAAATGCAGATCAAAACTACGATGAGATTCCATCTCACTCCAACAAGGCTGGCATTAATCCAAAAAACACAAAATAATGAATATTGGAGAGGTTATGGAGAGACTGGAACACTTATACACTACTTATACACTGCTGGTGGGAACGTAAAACGGTACAACAGCTTTGAAAATAGATTTGACACTTTCTTAAAAAGCTAGAAATAGAACTACTATACAATCCTGCAATCCCGTATCTTAGAATATACCCTAGAGAAATAAGAGCCTTTACATGAACAGATACATGCACACCCATGTTCATTGCAGCATTGTTTACAACAGCAAAAAGATGGAAGCAACCAAGGTGCCCATCAATGGATGAATGGATAAATAAATTATGGTATATTCACACAATGGAATACTACACATCGATAAAGAACAATGATGAATCCGTGAAACATTTCATAACATGGAGAAATCTGAAGCCATTATGCTGAGTGAAATGAGTCATCTGCAAAAGGACAAATATTCTATGAGACCACTATAATAAGAAATCGAAAAATAGTTTAAACAGAGAAGAAAATATTCTCTGATGTTTACGAGAGCTGGAAGGGAGGGAGGTAGAGGGGTTTTTACTAATTAGATAGTAGATAACAACTATTTTAGGTGAAGGGAAAGACAACACACAATACAGAATACAGAGAGGTCAGCACAACCAGACTAAACCAAAAGCAAAGAAGTTTCCTGAATAAACTGAATTCTTCAAAGGCTAGCGTAGCAGGGCAGGGGTTTGGGGACCATGGTTTCAAGGACATCTAAACTCAATTGGCATAATAAAATCTATTACGAAAACATTCTGCATCCCACTTTGGAGAGTGGCATCTGGTGTCTTAAACATTCGCAAGCGGCCATCTAAGATGCATCAATTGGTCTCAACCTACCTGCAGCAAAGGAGAATGAAAAACACCAAAGACACAAGGTAATTATGAGTCCAAGAGACAGAAAGGGCCCTGTAAACTAGAGACTACATCCGCCTGAGACCAGAAGAACTATATGGTGTCTGGCTACAACTGATGACTGCCCTGACAGGGAACACAATGGAGAACCCCTGAGGGAACAGGAGAGCAGTGGGATGCAGACCTCAAATTCTCATAAAAACACCAGACTTAATGTTCTGACTGAGACTAGCAAGACCCAGAGGTCAAGGTCCCCAGACCTTCTGTTAGCCCAAGACAAGAACCATTCCCAAAGCCAACTTTTCAGACAGGGATTGGACTGGACTATGGGATAGAAAATGATACTGGTGAAGAGTGAGCTTCTTGGATCAAGTAGACACATGAGACTATGTGAGCAGCTCCTGTCTGGAGAAGAGATGAGAGGGCAGAGGGTATCAGAAGCTGGCCAAACAAACAGGAAAATAGAGAGTGGAGGGAAGGGGTGTGCTGTCTCATTCAAGGGAGAGCAACAAGGAGTATACAGTAAGGTGTATATAAGTTTTTGTGTGAGAGACTGACTTGGTCTGTAAACGTTCACTTAAAGCACAATAAAAATATAAATAAATAAATAAAACAAATTTTTAAAAAATTGTTTTTTGGGATTCTTATATGCAAATATATACCTTTAAAGTTTGTAAGTTGAGAGAAATCCAATAACAAATGTTTACTGTGAAAATTTCCACATAATATGTGATTACTAGGATAAGTTACATAGCACTGAGACATTCTGTAACACTTAACTGTAATTTAGAAGGTCAGAATGTTAAAATCCTCTAACAGTGCTCATCCTGCTGAGGCTCCCTGAGATGCCTCCTCAGGCTCAAAAGTCAGTGGTTATAACTGCATGAAAATTAGGGCACCTTCATGTGCCAAGTTCTGTTAAAGATTTAGTCCCTAGCCTAATTAACTCTGTACAATTTGGAATTTGGAGCTGTTCTCACCTCTAAGACAAGAGCTAGCCAAGATTTTCTCCATGGATCATACGTAGCATGGCTGCATGCGAATGAAAGGTTCTATGACCAGGTCAGTTTTGAATTGCTAGGTATGACACCCCCTTCTTAAAGAATAATAAACATTATCATTTAAGGCTCTGATAAGCACCTCAGCTATATATATATATATATATGTATATATATATATATATATATATATATATATATATATTTATGGAAACCCTGGTGGCGTAGCGGTTAAGTGCTACGGCTGCTACCCAAAGTGTTGGCGGTTCGAATCCGCCAGGTGCTCCTTGGAAACTCTATGGGGGCAGTTCTACTCTGTCCTATAGGGTCGCTATGAGTCAGAATCGACTCGATGGCACTGGGTTTTTGGGTATAATAGCTTGAATATAACATTCAAGGACAGGTAAGATTTTGCTATGTAGAAATGGGGAAGGTGACATTAAATGGAGAGGGTGTTAAGGGAGTAAAAGCATAAAAGTGTTAGGAAGCGTTTGAAGACGATGCAGTGGAGTGTCCATAGAAGGGCATGGAATAGAAGACTAAGCCAGATTAAGGCTAGAGTGTTCCAGTCCTTAACTCATGCTTCTTTTCATATTTAATGAGCACCTAATATATAACAATGACTGTTGGTAACAGCAATAAAACTCAAAGTAGAGAACACCATAAAGATGTTTACTGTGTTTTATTAACTATGCAAAGGCATTCGACTGTGCAGATCATGACAAATTATGGATAACACTGCAAAGAATGAGAATTCCAGAACACTTAATTGTGCTCACAGGAAACTTGTACATAGATCAAGAGGCAGTCATTTGAACAGAACAAGGGAACACTGTGTGTTAAAGTCAGAAAAGGTGTGTGTCAGGGTTGTATCCTTTCACCATATTTATCCAATCTGTATGCCAAGCAAATGATCTGGGAAGCTGGACTATATGAAGAAGAATGTGGCAAAAGGATTGGAGGCACAAAAATCTCACAAATGACCAAAAGCAACATCATAATAAAAGGAGAAAAGATTGAAGTTTCATTTTCTTGGATCCACAATCAATAGCCACGTAAGGAGCAGTCAAGAAATCAAAAGATGCATTGCATTGGGCAAATTGGCTGCAAAAGACTTCTTTAAAGTGTTAAAAAAGCAAAGATGTTGCCTTGAAGACTGAAGTGTGCCTGACCAAAACCATGTTGTTTTTAATTGCCTCATATGCATGTGAAAGCTAGACAATGAATAAGGAAAACAGAAGAATTGACATCTTTGAATTGTCGTGTTGGCAAAGAATATTGAATATACCATGGACTGCCAAAAGAACGACCAAATCTGTCTCAGGAAAAGTACAACCAGGATGCTCCTCAGAGCAAGGATGATGAAACTACGTTTCACATACTTTGGATATGTTACTGGGAGGAATCAGTCTGTGAAGAAGGACATCATGCTTGGTAGCGGTCAGTGAAAAAGAGGAAGACGCTCAAGGAAATGAATTGATGCAATGGCTGCAACAACGGGCTCAAGCATAACAATGATTGTGAGAATGGCACAGGACTGGGCAGTGTTTCATCTGCTGCACATAGGGTCACTATGAGTCAGAACAGATTCAACAGCTCCTGACAACAAAAACTAGCCAAAAAGTTGGCAGTTTGAACCCACCCAGGAGTGCACCGGGAGACAAGCCCGGCAATTTACTTTGAAAGGTCACAGCTTTGAAAACTCTATGGATCGGTTCTACTCTGCACACATGGGGTTGCCAAGATTGGGAATCTAACAGCAACTAACAACAACGACACATTAGCTATTCCCTATCCAAAGCAATACTAAGCAACTAAGCATTGCTTTCAGCCCTCTGCCAAGGCTGGGGTTTCTTTCAACACCCAAAAATCTGGGGTACCAGAGCTGGCATGGTTCATCTGGACACACAGGCACTCACAGAAGGTTTGCCTAAAGTTGGCATTCAAACTTCATGAACACAATGAAGCAATCACCTTCGAGGGGAAGGGGGATTTGACCATTTTATTACCTTATCAAAGCAAAAATAGTGGACCCCAGGGGACAGCCAATCACAAATCTCTTACCTCATTAGAGGCAGTTTCTTAGAGGACATCAAATCATAACTTTTGTACCTAATTCGGGACAATCAGGGATAATTCCCTCTCCCTAACGTAAATGCTAATGATGGAGTAAGCATAACTCCTGAGCAAAGAGGGATTTCTCACTGGAGTTTGGCAAGCATTACAGATTCCCCTGTCCCACTGCAGTGTGTATAATTCCAGGAAGGGGTATACAGAGTCCTGAAATATCTTGCTTATAAATAATGGTCATAGTTCATTAATTCCATCATGACTTGTGAGAAACAAGAATTGTCATGTGCCAATGTTAAAGCGATCTTGGTCCTTTGGGTTTTCTGAAAGTTTTTCTGTAACATTTCACTCCCTTGATTCTTTCTGTTAATTAGGATGAAATGAGTGCAGTAGTCTCTGAAATATCAAAATCCTCAATTTGGTCTTCATCCAAAGTAAAATATAAGCAGGGGGCTTATGCTTGGTGCTGCCTCACTCACCAGGAATGGAGAGATGACTGCCAGTCCAATTATCAAAAAATTCCAAGTTGTGAACAAGTTTCCTCGGTGGTACAGAAACCATAATTCACATTGGTCAAGAATGTGTGTGACTGTCTCCACCAGACTGAGTCCAGTACAATGAGATGGTGCCCAGCTACCACCACTAACTGCTCTAATGGGGATCACAGTTGAGGGTCCTGGACAGAGCTGGAGAAAATTGTAGAAGAAAAATTCTAACTAAAAAAGAAAGACTAGACTTGCTGGCCTGACATAGACTGGAGAAACCCTGAGAGTATGGGCCCTAGACACCCTTTCAGCTCAATAATGAAGTCACTCCCAAGGTTCACCCTTCAGCCAAATATTGGACAGGCCCATAAAACAAAATGGGACTAAAGGGGCACGCAAGCCCAGGGCCAAAGACTAGAAGGCATGAGGGAACAAGAAAGCTGGTAATAGTGAACCCAAGGTTGAGAAGGGAGAGTGCTGACAGGTCATGGGGTTGTATACCAACGTCATAAAACAATATGTGTACTGACTGTTTAATGAGAAACTAGTTTGTTGTGTAAACCTTCATCTAAAGTACAACTAAAAAAAAAAAGGATGTGTGTGATACAGCCACCCTATTTTGCTCAGTTTAAGGGTCTCTCTTTGACCTTCAATTTATTTTTTATCCTGATACCAAATAAGATGGTATCATTTTAGTTTGATCTAAATTGATTGTGTTCACAAATTAAGAATAATTCCAGTTTACCTCAAAGTGTTTCATGGATAATAATTTGGTCCTTGACAACCTTTGTCCCAAAAAACCTATACTCTTTTGGAGGAAGGCTTGTAAAAAATAAAAATAAATTTTAAGAGTTAGGATCTTGGTGTCCTTATATGTTGGAGGCCTTATGAGTTAAATTTTTTTATTCAATTTAAGTTATTCGTGATGAATTAATTCAATGATAGAATTTATCAGTCTTGCCTCCCTTATATTTCTAAAAGGGGGATTCAAATCATTTCTATATGTCTTAGTTATCTAGTGCTATCATAACAAAAACACTATAAGTGAGTGACTTTAAAGAACAGGAATTTGTTGTCTCACGGTTTTGGAGGCTAAGAGTTTGAATTCAGGGCATCAGGCAAAGCTCTATCGTATCCACTGTAGGAAATCATTCATGTCCCTTTCAGATTCTGGCAGTCCTGGGCATTTCTTGGCATTCCTTGGCTTATATACAGATCTTCCCCATGTGTGTCTGCGTCTGTATTCCCCTTTATAAGACACCACTTGGAAGGGATTAGGTTTAGGACCCACTCTACCTTGGTGTTACCTCATTAACATAACAAAGGTAAAACCACACAAGTGGTCCCCCACTTCAACGTATTCGATTCACAATGACCCACACTTATGACCACACTTTTTTTTTTTGGTACCTCTTATAATTAGTAACAGGTACTACATACAGTGTTGCAGAGCATAATTTGCTGATGTTATCATTGTCAAATGTTCACTCGAAGACATTCAGTTCTACGATTTGCTGTTCAAAACACTGCGATCCATACAGCAGGCTGGAACACTGCATCTTGATGTGAGGAAGTTACAGGAAAATGCACGCAGGGGATATGGAAAAAAATGCTGCATTATGTGAACACACTCCAAGCATTTGATTAAGATAATATGTTGGAAGAGATCAACGGAAAAATCATTCAAGTGGCAAGTACGCTGAATTTAGAACTTGACATAGCCAACATGGAACAGCTCATCGACCACAAAGAAGGGGAATTGAAGGACTAGGACTTAATGGATTTTGAGAAAGAAAGAAATAATAAGGAAGAGGAAGGAGAGAAGTTGTCACAAATTTTTACAGTGAAAACATTAGCTGGAGTTGTTTCTAAACTAAATCAAGGTCTTCAGTTGCTTGAACACATGGACCCAAACACTGATTGCTTCACTGAAGTTGATAAGCAGATTGAAGAAACAATGAAATGTTACTGCAAGATACATGAAGAAAAAAATAAAAAGGCCATATAGACAACTCTCACTAATTTTCTGTCTAGAAACACCACCCCATTCCCAGTGATAATCCAGATGGTCCAGAACTTTCCACAAGTGGAGTTATTACCACAACTGACAAAATGCCAACATCGTCCAACTCTTCATGGTCCCATTACATTTTTATGATTTGTGTAATTTTTATGTATGTCTGTATTAGGAGCCCTGGTGGTACAGTGGTTAAGAGCTCAGCTGTTAACAAAAAGGCTGGCAGTTCAAATCCACCAGCCACACCTTGGAAACCCTATGGGGCAGTTCTACTCTGTCCTATAGGGTCACTATGAGTCGGAATTGAGTCGATGGCAACTGATATGTATGTATTAAAATATATTTGTAAGTTTACGGGTAATATTTCCAACCCCCAAAGAAAAATAAAGATTAGATTTATAAAGATACTGATAAGATGAGGCAATAATAATGAAAACTAAAAAAAAAAAAAAAAAGCTGTTCGACTTATAGGGAAACCCTGGTGGCATAGTGGTTAAGAGTTACAGCTGCTAACCAAAAGGCCGACAGTTCAAATCCACCAGGCGCTCCTTGGGAATTCTATGCGGTGGTTCTACTCTGTCCTACAGAGTCACTATGAGTCAGAATTGACTCGACAGCAGTGGGTTTTGGGGGTTGGTATTTCTTTTTATTCGACTTATGTCAGAACTAGAACAAAAGCCCTGTCGTAAATCGAGGACTACCTGTATTTCCCAACAAGGTCCTATTCACAGGGGCAGGGGTTAGACTTCTACATATCTTTTGAGGGGGACACAATTCAATCCATAACTCTATGGTTGTGTGCCCAGTTGATAACTGTGTCCTTTAGGAGAGGATGGCTTGACAATCCAGCTGTTACAGTGATGAGATCAGTGCAGGTGCCTCAGCAGGTGTCTCAGGGATTGCCGTGGAGGAAGAGGGGCACGGGGCAGGGTTCTCACCAGACCCACTGCCAACTTTTTTACAGAATGAATTTCCAGGTAACAATGTTGAGACTTAAAAACGGTTTCTAGACCACTGAAGGAGAAAATCTCTATAGTCCCTCCCAGTTTGAATGTTCTGCTCTCTGTGATTCTGTGATACTCTCTCTAGTCTGCAGTCCACGTTTCTAAGGCTTTCTTGGTATAACTCGGTTATAGATATTTTATATAATAACAGTATAAACATATTAGATTTGCTTTTTTTATAGTGAAAAAAAAATGGGTTCCAATCAGACCTTTTCAAATATCTTAGGTATTTACCACTCTTCAGTCTCAAAAAAGTTACAACAATGTCCCTGGAGTGATTTAAAGCAGTTTCTTAAGTAGTCTTAGGTATAGGGGATCCAGATCTGCAGATATGAATGGAGCTAATGAATTAGAAAGTTTTTATTAGGTCTTCTCTATTGTAACATGTTTGCCATGAGTTCTAGAGCCATGTTGGGTCTAACTCAGATCGTAGATTCCAACTCTCTCTGCTAAAAATATTAAAGTCTTTTTAAGCATTAGAAAATGTTAGTGCCATGTTATTGAACCTTTTCCACTTACTAAGAAGAAAAAAATATTCCTTTATTATTTTCCTTTGTGAAGTGACCTACTGACAAGTAATAAGGTCCCCAGAACCGCAGAAGTTCAAGTTGTGGGTGGGTGATCAATTTCAGCAATGTTATGGAAGGAATTCCTGTATTGTTATGAATTTTACTTAATGACCTCTAAGATCTCACTCATTATCCATCTTTTGCTTCTGGAAGTCAAAAACTCCTGTTTTTCTCTCCATAGGATTCAAATCTTTTCTCCCTCAGGTATTTAGGACTCCACAACTTTACACTTCATATTCTGTACTAAACATTGAGCCAAGCTCCTACCCACTGCTGTCAAGTCGAGTCCGACTCATAGCGACCCTATAGGACAGAGTAGAACTGCCCCATAGAGTTCGCAAGGAATGACTGGTGGATTCAAATTGCAGACCTTTTGGTTAGCAGCCGTAGCTCTTAACCACTATGCCACCTGGGTTTCTGAGCCAAGCTCTTATTACATAAAATTTTTTTGACTACACTTTGATTTTTACTGAGTTATTTCTTTAATCAACCTTTCTACACCACAAGGTATTAGATTTTTCTAACATCCTTAATGTTGTGTTTCTTCATTTTCTTAAAACTTTTACTCAGGATGGACTCGACAATGCAATTTCAGGTCCCTGGGTGACACAAACATTTTGCACTACACTCTTAACCTAAAGGTTGGCAGTTAGAACTCACCCAGCAGTGCCAGAGCAGAAAGGCCTGGCAATTTATTTCCATAAAGATTATAGCTAAGAAAATCCTATGGAGCTCAGGCCTACTCTGTAAGACATGGGGTTGCATGAGTCAGCATCAGCTCAATGGCAACGGGTTTAGTTTTATTGGGATGTAATTTCATCTCAGAAAAACCACACTATAGAGTGGGCAAGCTCCTGGGATATGCTAAGAACTCTGCCAAACAGGCTGAAGAGATGACCTTGTTCTGAGAATAACTGACCACCATGAAGGTCCATCCATGTCAAATATGCAAAAAGTCACAGCAAAGTCCAGGGTACTTCTACAACATCTGCAGGGTATTTTCTGGGTATGAGGCTAGAGATACAAGCAATAAACAATATTCAAAACTGGGTGGCTGTCATCAGCCCAGTTATGAAAAATCGGTGCTCTGAGCAAGACCCCAGCCAGCTGCAGAAAGTACTAGGAATGGTCTTCACTTTAGTGGCAAGAGTCAAGAAGTGTATTGAGACCACAGCTAAAAAGAACAGCTCCTGTCCTCACTGGAAACCTCAGTAAACAACAACAACAACAAAAGCAGGTACCCCAGCAAACGTGGCAGGAGTACAGGGAGATAGTGTGATTGGTTGGGCACATCGGTATACCAGGGTCACTCAAATGCCATGGATGTAAAACCAGTTGCCATCTATTCCAACTCTTGGTGACCCCATGTGTGTCAGAGTAAAACTGTGCTCCATAGAGTTTTTCAAAGGCTGTGATGTTTCAGAAGTACATCTCCATGCCTTTCTTCTGAGGTGCCTCTGGGTGGTTCAAATCTCCAACTTCTTGGTTAGCAGCCAAGTGTGTTAACCATTTGCACCACCTAGGGGCTTGGCCAAGGATATGGTCTAGGTTAATTCCAAAAGCCCATTCAGTCTGGCAAGTCAGTTTTGTCAAAACTAATTTGGGCATTGTTCATGTCTGCGTCTGGGATGAAGAACAGCTTTGCCCTATAATTTTACCATGTTCGCCAAAATGAGATTTCTAAACCCTCATTTTATTTCTGAGTATTTTTCTAGGCCTTTTCTCTGAATCCCTAATCTTTCCAATTTATGGTTGCATATCTGAAGATTTTGTTTCAATTTTAAATCTTCAAGTATTTTCCTGTTTGAAAAAATGGAGTTAAGAATGACATTATTCTAGCTGGTACATTTATGTGGTCTTCACTGAACTCTAGGAATTTACTGACAGGGTTTGTGACCGTGGCATTGGTTTTCCACAAATGTTCATATAGTACAAAGGCTCTCATCAGCACCAAGTTCTATGCCTAGGAAGTTTCAACAAGCTTCTTAGAAAAGGCTGGCCCATTTTTTTTCCCCCTTTACAGTTTTTGAATTATAAACTCCAACTACAAAGTTGCCCTTGTTCTCTTTTCTTTCCTAAAGTGGGATTACCTAAACTTATTTCTCTCTCCATAATACGAAAGATCATATTAATAAAGGTTTATATTCATTTTTTGATTAGGTGTTTTAGTAAATCTTCCATTTTTCTACACTGTTGAAACTTTAGATTTCACTGTGAAGTCAAATTTTGAAGTTCACTTGCTTATTAAGCTCTTTATATAAACGTACAACTGTTCTCCTAAAATTACTGGTCATGTGATTTTTAACCTCTGCAAGTGTCAGTTTTATGATCTGTAAAATGGGAATTTTGTAGTAGTGTAGTGTTTATGACAGTGCCTATCTCATAGACCTACTGTGAGCATTAAATGAAATAACATATGTAAAAGGACTTAGCTGTCTATTACCTTACTAAGACAATTAGCATTGATTTGTGTGTTTCTAATGAATAAACTAATTGGTTTTCCTAAGTCCCCTTTCCCAAGAAAGATGTTCCCATGGAACATTAAGAGTGGGGTTGCCAATGTAGCATTACTCTAGGGCCCGGATGAGCGGAGGTTTGGAAGCCAGAAAGCTAAGGCAGCCCCTACAGGGTTTCAAACTCGGTCCCAAGCACCGTAAACTGAGAGGAACAAGCCAAAATGAGAAGTCAAGAAGGTCCAGAATCATAAGGAACTGATGGGTCTGTACCTTAGAGAGAGAGGAATTTTCTGAGCCAAAGAGAAAGTAGATGGTCTTCTTATATGTTCCCAGCCCAGATACAAACCTCCAGCCCATCCCAACACTTCTGCCAGTATTGACAGATTAGAAAATACCTTGTACATCTTTATCATACAGAGAATAATGCTGCACACCATGTGGCCAGAATGGACTAGGCCTAGGTTACATTCTGAGCTAACCTTAACTCAGAGATACAATGAAACCTGTGAGAGCCAGAACTCAATGGGATTGCCTTGTTTGTCCAGGTCTTGCAAGTTACGCACAGGGTGCAGTCTTACTACTCTTCTATCACTCGTTTTAGTGAAAAATATTTTGTGTTTTCCTTCTGACAGGTTCCCACCTTACACAGGTTTTACCGTACAAGCTCTTTCGTCTTTAATTTTCTATTTCATTTGCTCGAAACTGCTGGAGAGTTGAAAGCACTCAGCAGGCCTAAGGATCGTTGATGGATTTCAAGATTTTGCTGAGTACTTTAATTATAAGTCACTATTTGGAAATTGTTGCACAACATCATTTTTGTGAATTGATTTCTATAAACAAATATCCAATTTGTATTTTTTGTGTGTGTGTGTGCGTGTGTGTGCACACACTCATGTGTCTGGGAATTTTTTAATTTTCCCACTATATTTTTCAAAGATTTGGCCTATGACAATTAAATCAACTTACTCACATTGATATTTATAGTTTAAAATGTGCTATATATATACCATCTAACTTGACTTTTGTTATCCCTTCCTTACCTATGAGCAATGCAACCATAGAAATGTTATTTTACTAATTGGCAGAAGAATCAAGACTAGAACCAAACAAAAAAATCTAGTATTCTTCCTAAGCTACATTTTTTTTTTCTTTTCATATTTCTTACATTGCTCATAACATGGGAAAATTGGAAAGGAAATGCACTCAAGCACTTATCACACCATATTGTATCTCTCTTGTCCTTTCTCTCTACTAGGCTATGAGATCTTTGAGGATAGAAATCCTTAGTCCTCGAGCCTAGAGTCATACCTGGTTCTTAGTCATAACACAACAAATGAATTACTAAATTGGAAATAAGATGTTCTGAATTGAATTGTGTGCTCCAAAAAGATATGTTGAAACCCCAACCCCCAGAGCCTGTGAATGTGACCATGTTTGGAAACAGGGTCTTTGCAGATGTAATCAAGTTAAGATGAGCCCGTTAGGGTGGGCTCTAAATCTGATGACTGGTATCTTTATAAGATAAAAAAAGGAGAGGGAAATTCAGATGAGAGACACACACAGAGGGAAGAAGGCCACGTGATGATGCAGCAGAGATTGGAGTAATGCAGCTACAAGCCAAGAGATGCCAAGTATTTATTGCTAGCAACTACAAAAAGCTAGATAGATACAAGCAAGTATCCTTCCCTAGAGCTTTCAGAGGAAGCATGGCCCTGCCAACGCCTTGATTTCAGACTTCAAGCCTCAAGGGCTACAAAAGAATACATTTCTGTTGTTTTAAGGCAACCAGTTTGTGGTCATTTGTTATGGCAACTTTAGGAAACTAATATACGGAATAAGAGCAAAATCGCTTCTACACTATATAGCATCATTTAAGTATTTTGAAATTTGAAACCAATTTATAAAATGAACACTGGAATTAGTAGGGAACCGAGTTATCTATCTCATACATGCATTGTTTACACTATACATACTTTTATATAACCGAAAGAAACAAGCCCAGTGCCGTTGAGTCGATTCCAACTCATAGCGACCCTATATAAAAAAAGGAAAAAATATTTACTTGAGAATATATTTAAAGAAAAAGACCTATAAGGCTCTGTAGTGTCTCAAGGAAGTTTCATTTTTCACATCTTTCCCCTCATCTTTTTTTTGAAGTAAAAAATAAAATTGTTTCAAACAAGATCAGATAGGAAAATACAGATAACTCAGAGACAGCATCTCTGTTCTCACTGCATACAGACAGCACTGCCAAGGAAGATACAAGACATAGAATCTTCTCGTTGATATATTGAACCAGTTTCAAGCCCTTTTTTTTTGAGATCACTAGATAGAGAAATCAATATTTTTCAGGTGAAAATTTGTCTTAAGAAAATTCAGTAGACCAGAATGGAACTAGAAATGCCATAACATAGATTTCTAGCAATTAGCATATCTACTTGAAATTTGTCTTTTTAAGGGGAAAAAATATTATAATTGGGCCTTTTAAAAATTATTTAAACTATTATTGAGAAAACTGTCCCTTCGCGTATCTTCTGTGACAGAAAGTGGTAAAGCTGATAGCAACGCTTCCAGATGCAAGTCAGGGCTGCCTGTTTGGGGCTAGACCAAAGCCCTTCCCCAGCAAGGGCGTGGAAAGGCTTCCCAGTCCAGAGCTCCCTGTGGCACAAGTTGAGACCTCTGCAGCAATTGTACCACAATCCTGCCCAGTCCCAATCTGCTTCTGTCCCTCCATTACCAGTTGCCATTAAGTTGGCTCTGACTCACAGTGAATCCATGTGTGGCAGAGTAGAACTGTGCTCCATAAGATTTTCAGTAGCTGATTTTTCAGAAGTAGATCACCAGGCCTTTCTTTCGAGGTACCTCTGGTGGACTCAAACCCCCAACCTTTCAGTTAGCAGCTGAGCAGGTTAACCATTTGTACCACCTAGGGACCCCCCAGGTACTACTCCCAGGGCCTTTCCCAGTAAACCTCCCTTGCACACAGTCCACTGCAGGGAACCACCCAAAGATACTACCAACCCCAACTCTTCCCAAACTTCACATAAATATGCTCCTAAGTGCTAGAAATCTACGTAACATAGTTCTCCCATCTCTCTCAGAAGGAACCGTTTACCTTGTCAGGCTGAAATTCTGCATTTCCTGGCAAGTCTTAGGCAGACATTAAAAGTTACCTACATTACATTAGTATGGACAATGCTATTGGCATGTCAGGAATTTGCTTAACACTTTGGAATTAAGCAACTTTGGGAAAACGTTTGAGAGTCTTTGAAAGATCTAATAAATGCAGAGCAGTAGCATACTCAGGAGATTCTACGTAAACTTGCTGATGATAGCGCTCATCGAATTCAGGAATTACAGGAAGGAGTACTTTAAAGATGCTTCTTTTAGTGCAAATGGTCTTTTATTTTCCGAGCAGTTTATAAATCTCCCCCTATTTTTTATATTATGTGGCATACAGTCTGTAACATTAGGTAAAATACTACACTTTTGGATTTAGTTCTCATTATGGATGCCTTACATTTACATACAAATGGAAATAATTTGGTTCTGTCTTCCAGCTATTGCAGGACCCTATCAGTTCAGCACCAAACGACTGTAGCATCACAGCTTTTTCCCCAGACAGACTACTGGAGGCAGGAGCTGCTGGAACACAAAGGGAATAAGGGCTGTTCTCAGTCTCTCTGTCTTTGCCCAGAAACAAACAAACAAATGCTCTGGGATCCAGACGCTGCCCACAGCCTTGTCAGAGGACCCTCTTCTGGTTAGCCTCCCTCTTCCCCAACACCCTGTCCCCACATGGACATATACACACACACTTTTGCCTGTATAGCCCAGTCCAATCCCTGTCTGAAGAGTTGGCTTCGGGAATGGTTCCAGTCTTGGACTAACAGAGGGTCTGGGGACCATGACCTCCAGGGTCCACCTAGTCCCAGTCAGATCATTAAGTCTGGTCTTTTTATGAGAATTTGAGATCTGCATCCCACTGTTCTCCCGCTTCATCAGGGAGTCTCTGTTGTGTTCCCTGTCAGGACTCGAACTGCTGACCTTTTGATTAGCAGATGAGCTCTTAGCCACTGTGCCACCAGGGCTCCATTTTTCCATTAGCTTTTATTATTATGGGTCTTAGTTTTACTTACGGACATATCACTTTCAAATTTCATATTAACTGAGGCTTCTTAGCATTTAAATTTCATCATAAATGTTAATATTGTTGCAATTAGCTGCCATCAAGTCACTTCCTACTCATGGCGACCCTATGCAATCTTATTACTCCTGTTTTATTGTATTTATATGTATTATATTTAACCTCTCTAGTTAAAAGAGGTGTTGCCAGAAACCCTCACTTCTAGACACTCACACTCCAGACACACATTCTGCTATAAGAATAGCTGAAGCTGGCCATAGAGACGGGAGCGGGGGGGCGGGGGGAACCCTATCCGAACATGTTTAAGAAAAAGGAAATAATAGCTCTATAAATACAGCTTCCTTCATGATACTTAATTCAATTATAATAATATAGTTATGTGGGCCATTATTTATTGAAATTCTATCTCTTTCAACTAAACATCTGCTAAATAAGGGTGGGGATCTTGTTTCTTTTTTTTTTACCGCTGAATGCCTAGCCCAAGTTTAAACATCAAGTACAATCGCAAAAATAAGTTTTGAATGGATAAATGAGCAAATGAATAAACTAAATGTCAAATGTGCTGCTTAGGCAATAAATTAACTGCAGGGTTTCTTTTGCCATTGAAATTTCTTTTATTGTCACTGACTTTTAGTTGGCACAAAAGAGTCTTAAATCAAAGCTTTTGAGTCAGTGGCTCTGTAGATATGACTACAGTGTAATGGACTAAAGAGAAATAAATTAAGAAAGGAAAGCAAGGAATAATGTTATGCTACAGATTTTCTTCAAAAATATTTTGTCCAGAGTTAGACTGTTCACAATATTACTTTGGTTTGGAAAGGGTTTGCTCCTTGAGCTATATTGGGGGTCTCACTCTTTGTTTCTCTAGCTACATTTTCTATCTCTTTTGAGTTTCTGTATTAAACAGATAATTGGACATTTTCCTAGTTCAATTTTTTACTAATATTTAACAATGTATTCTACTCATTCATTATATAACTCCTGTCAACATACTATTAGATATTTTGACGTAACTGCAGATCAAACTCTGAATGCAAAGCGGAGGCCCCCGAAATACATTATAATCCATTTTAACTCAGGACGAAGGTAGAATTTCTTCTTTCAGGACATCCTGAATTTGAACACTTGAGCATCTCTTTACTAGAAATGAATGTTGGCATGCTATTATTGTACAATATTCTTTTTTCTTTAAGGTTTTGTTGTTAGATATGGGAGAATATTTATAATAACTCCTAAAGGAGAAATGTAAACAGCGTACTCTGTATTTTACTTTCTTGGGATCATAGCTGAATAAGATTGCAATACTTCATGTAACAAAAGAGAAAAAAAAAGTGTTTCAAAAGGTATTTCCTCCAAAAAAGAAAATTTCTTTTTACATAAGGTATTCAAAATAACAGCCTATGAATGCGGGATCTTAAATGTAGGCCATTTTCATTATTATTTGTTAAGTTAATGATATAACTGCCATATAGCCCCTTCCTTCAAGAAGACTATGCTTTTCAACTTTAAGATAAACAGCCAGCAAAAAGAAGCTGTTTGTTTATATTCAGTGTGCTTTGCCTCTAAATTACAGGTTTTGCCCGGGGATCCACTACACATTTCCCTGTTGTGTGCATGAGCACAGGATTATATGATTCTGAAGGCTTGGCTAAGCAACCCAAAATCTATAGGGCAGGCTATCAGGAGAAGAAGTCTGGTCCTCTCAAGCATGAGCTGAAACTGCTATATGCAGGCACAATGGCTTCTTACTAAGGGAAACTCAACTCTGTTCTTGAGGCCTTTCAACTGATTGCATCAGGCCCACTCAGATTATCTAGGATAATCTCCCTTATTTAAAGCTAACCGATTATGAATGTTAATCACAGCCACCTTCACAGCAACATCTAGATTAATGTTTGAATGAATAACTGGGGACTGTAGCCTAGCCAGATTGACACATAAAACTAATCATTACGTAGACTGAATTTAGGCATTACAATTAGTAAGATTTTATACACACACACACACACACACACATACATATAAGCAAAACAAACAAAAAAACCAACCTGTTGCAGTCGAGTCGATTCTGACTCATAGCGACTCTACAGGACTGATTAGAACTGCCCCATAGGGTCTCCAAGGAGCAGCTGGTGGATTCCAACTGCCAACCTTTTAATGAGCAGCTAAGCTCTTACTGCTGCATCACCAGGGCTCCAAGTCAATCTATAGAGCAACCTAAATGTTCAGCATTTTATAGTATTCTGATCTATACCTTAATTACCAAAAATTATTGTAAGACATTTAAATCAAAGGTTTGTTATAAAAATGAATTATTAGTTGCTGCTAAAGCATCATAGAAAAAATGATATCCTTTAGAGAGCATTCAAAAGTACTGAACTTTTTATACATGACTCAAATATCAATATTTAAATATTTATTCTTCTATAGTAGTAAATTACTTTAATACCTTTTTAAGTCATATTACAAGTTTTTCATGAGAGTTTGACTAAAATATGACCACTTCAGAGATCTTATTTTTTCTTTGGCTATCATTTTTCCAGCATAACTTTTTAAAATTTTGTAGGTGTAAAAATATGACTAACTTGGGATTTTCTTTCACTTTTACAAAATCTTAAATGTTAAGAACTAAAAATCATATAAGAGAAAGGATCGCAAGGAAGATGAATAATGTCTGTGCCCATAAGCTCCTATTCTTTCTCTCAGTCTGTATCACTCCAAAAACAGCACAGGCAGCACTGACAGGAGGGACTAGCTACAACAAGAGAAGCACTACGAGATGTTACTTAACCAAATGCATTCAGCATTCAAGTATTAACCTGTATCTTCCAGCCTTTGTTGCCTGCTTCAGTGTTCTTATCCAACTCATTCCAAAACTGAATATTTTATAAGTCAGATTTTAGTGGATTCTATTCTTTCCTATTCTTGCCTAGGTATGAAAATCACCATTTGCCACTAGCTCAGGTTAAAATACTCACATTTCTGATAAATAGAATTGGCACTTCTGTTAAGTGTTGTTTCTGGTAAGCTCCTTGAATTTCCATTTTATATCCTTTAGATCAGAGCATTGCTAAGCCCCCAAATGTACATGGGGTGGAGTGGAGGAGTGTTGAAAGCAATACACATACACAGACACACACATACACAACCACACGCATGTTTTAGATGTGTAATATTTTCCTGTGACTCTGGGGATAGGATGGGGGAGAGAATGGGTTCATGTAAGATAGAAGCAAATAGTCATATAAAGGAGATGACAAAGATAGCTGTGAAGCTGAGGTAGATTTCGCTCCAACATTCTAACTCATTGGAAAACTGCCAGTGAAAACGAGGAAATTCATCTGAATCACTTTAAACCTCTCAGAGGAAATGTGCTATAAAAATTCAAGATAGTGTTGCCATTATTAAAGCTATTATTGCTAACATTTTCCATTATGAATACAAAATCAGAAAAGGAAGAAAAAAAAAAAAGACTGGCAAAGAAACCAGACACATAATGGAGAGGAAGGCTGACAATTATTATTTGGATTGATAATGAATTTGGCAATGTCTAACCTATATAATATAATGGATCTGTTATAGTCTTTCTTAGATTGTGAGAAGTAATATTTTTAATATAAATGTAGGTATTTAAAAGAAACGACTATCCCCAAGGCTTCAGATACTAAGTTTAGCTCTCATGAGATCTGTGCTGCAGTATTTTATGTACAGACTCCATGTAAAGACAGCTTACATGTTTCTCTCCACTGCACCCCCTTAGAGTTACAGTGTTTACTAGATAGACTTCAGTGTTTAGTAGAAGATTTTAAAGGGCAGCTAGAGAAGGCAAAGTAAAGTATTATAATGAAATGTGAAAAGATCTGGAGTTAGAAAACCAAAAGGGAAGAACACACTCAGCATTTCTCAAACTGAAAGAACTGAAGAAAAAATTCAAGCCTCAGGTTGTAACACTGAAGCATTCTATGGGCAAAATATTGAACAACGCAGGAAGCATCAAAAGAAGATGGAAGGAATACAAAGAGTTACTGTACCAAAAAGAACTTCAGGAGGTAGCATATGATCAAGAACCGATGATACTGAAGGAAGAAGTCCAAGCTGCACTGAAGGTGTTGGTGAAAAAGAAGACTGCAGGAATTGACAGAACATCAACTGAAATGTTTCAACAAATGAACGCAGCGCTGAAAGTGCTCACTCATCTATGTTAAGAAATGTGGAAGACAGCTATCTAGCCAACTGACTGGAAGAGATCCATATTTGCGCCCATTCCAAAGAAAGGTAATTCAACAGAATACAGAAATTATTGAACAATACCATTAATATCACACACAAGTAAATTTAGCTGAAGGTAATTCAAAAACAGTAGCAGCAGTACATCGACAGGGAACTGCCAGAAATTCAAGCCGTATTCAGAAGAGGATGTGGAATGAAGGATATCATCGCTGATGTCAAATGAACCTTGGCTGAAAGTAGAGGATACCAGAAAGATGTTTACCTGTGTTTTATTGACTATGCAAAGGCATTCGACTATGTAGTTCATAATAAATTATGGATAACATTGTGAAGAATGAGGATTCCAGAACACTTAATTGTGCTCATGCAGAACTTGTTCATAGAACAAGAGGCAGTCATTTGAACAGAACAAGAGGATGCTAGGTGGTTTAAAATCAGGAAAGGTGTGTGTCAGGGTTGTATCCTTTCACCATACATACTCAGCCTGTAAGTTGAACAAATAATCCAAGAACCTGGACTAGATGAAGAATAACAGGGCATCAGGATTGGAGGAAGACTCATTAACAACCTGCAATATGCAGATTACACAATCTTGCTCACTGAAAAGGAAGAAGACTTGAAGCACTTACTGATGATCAAAGACTACAGCCTTCAGTATGGACTATACCTCAACATAAAGAAAAGAAAAATCCTCACAACTGGACCAATAAGCAACACCCTGATAAACAAAGACCGACGTTGTTAAGAATTTCATTTTACTTGGATCCAGAATCAACGCCCATGGAAGCGTCAGTGAAGAAATCAGATGATGTGTAGCAATGGGCTAATCTGCTGCAAAAGACCTCTTTAAAGTGCTAAAATGCAACAATGTCACTTTGATGACTAAGATGTGCCTGACCCAAGCCACGCTATTTTCAATCATCTCGAATGCATGCAAAAACAGGACAAAGAATAAGGAAGACCAAAGAAGAATTGAGGCCTTTGAATTATGGTGTTGGCGAAGAATATTCCATGGACTGCCAGAAGAACAAATAAATCTGTCTTGAAAGAAGAACAGCCAGAATGCTCTTTAGAAGGGAGGATGGCAAGACTTCATCTCATGTACTTTGGACAAGTTATGACAAGGGACCAGTCCCTAGAGAAGAACATCAGGCTTGGTAAAGAAGAGGGTCAGCAAAAAGGAGGAAGACCCTCAACAAGGTGGATTGACACAATGCCTGCAACAATGGACTCAGGCATAGCAATGATTGTGAGGATGGTGCAGGACCAGGCAATGTTTCATTCTGTTGTACACAGGTTTGCTATTTGTCAGAACTGACTCAAAGATACCTAACAACAACAATAACAATTTGGGGAGTTGAAATCAACTTACCCATTCACCTTTATTCCCCTAGCAAAATACATGCTGGTTACAAAATGAATAAAAGCTGCATTATCACTCATCCACAGCAAATTTCTATATCTAGGTCACTTTATATCTAAGCAGGATGTGTTTGCTAATCAAGGTATACTTTGAAGCGCATTGTCATAGATAGCAAGAGAGGTAGTGAATCAAGTGAAAAGATAACACGCATTGGAATCAAGCAAAGCTAGATCCAAATCCCAGCTCAACCACTTACCATGGTAGAATCATTTTATCAATGGCCCCAGTAAATGACATCCCTGTGTCCACACCCTTTCCAAAAAGACTTAGCAGCTCCTCCTATCAAGAAGTGGAATCTGTCTCCACTTGAAACTGAGCTGCCCTTGTGACTCGTTTTGGTAGAATTGACAGCCTTCTGGTTCCAAGCATTGGTCTTAGGAGGTCTTCATACTTCTGCATTCTTTCCCTCTCTTTAACCTTGATTCCACTGTGAATATAAGCCCAGGCTAGCCTGGTTGGATATAAGAGACCATGTGGAGTAGAACCCAGGTGCCCCAGCCAACAGCCAACCAACCCTCACCTGGCCACAGACACATAAAGGAGCCTAGCCAAGACCAGATCACCTAGCTGAGCCTAGGCTATGTTACCAACCACCAGAATTATTGGATGATTCATTATACAGCAAGAGGCAGCTACTACAGTTAGCCTCAGCTTCGTCAACTAGAATATAAGAACAATATTAGGTTCCTGATAGAGATGTTGGAAACCCTGGTGGCATAGTGGTTAAGAGCTATGGCTGCTAACCAAAAGGTAGGCAGTTTGAATCTACCAGGTGCTCCTCGGAAACTCTATGGGGCAGTTCTACTCTGTCCTATAGAGTTGCTATGAGTCAGAATCAACTTGACGGCAATGGGTTTTGATAGAGATGTTAGAATCACATGAGACAACATATTAAAGAACTTAGCATAGTACTGTACTTGGCCCATAAAAGTCACTCAGTAAATAGTAGTTCTTTATTATTTTTAAAACTAATTCACCTACACTGTCTTCTGATTTATCCCTTGTACCACACTGGTGAAATAGTTATTTTCAATTGACACAATCTAGGCTACCCCAAGTTGCACAGGAAAACCAAACAGCCCAGATGGAGATGACCATAGCCTCTGGAGCACTGTGTACAATTAGGTTGAGCCAACAGGTTCCACATGGTCTTATGATTTTATACACACAATATCAAATTTAAGTGTCTAAGTTCTCGGCACTGAACTTTCTCAAATAAATCATGCGTTCCCTCACCTCTGAGCCTTTGGACATGTGACTCCTCCTATAAATAATACTTTGTTTTCCCTTCCCCCGTACCGCTATCCATAGTTAACACCTCATTTTAGACACTGCATTCCCTGGAACACCTGTTTTGTGCTTCCTCGTACTTCCCCTTTTATAGCCCTTACCAACCAGATTGTGATTGATTATTTACTCCTCTAGAGTGAAAATTCTATATCTTGTTCACCACACCAGGTATTTAATAAACATTTGTCGAATGAATAAGCAAAGAAATTATATTATATTACAGAATGTCTCCATGAAGCCCTTAAAATGCAGATCTTCCATGTACATGCTTAGTTTGCATCCTTCTTTCCCCCTTACTCTGTTGTGTAAATGGACTATCTAATTTTTTTCCTTATTCCTTCATTGTGTCATCTTAGATTTTTCAATATGTTCTTTCAAAACACCCTACCTCTGTAATTTTGGACATTGAGTGTTAAGGGGTCAGGTGAAATTAAGATAATCAATAATTTGGTGATTTTTAGATAGATGGAACGATCATCCAGGTTATGAGTAGCAATTCAAATCTTATCATTCATTTCTAAAAGAGCCTGAGGAAACCCTGGTGGCATAGTGGTTGAGTGCTATGGCTGCTAACCAAAGGGTCGGCAGTTCGAATCTGCCAGGCGCTCCTTAGAAACTCTATGGGGCAGTTCTACTCTGTCCTATAGGGTCACTATGAGTCAGAATCGACTCGACGGCACTGGGTTGGGATTTTTTGGTTTAAAATAGTCTGACAGACTCAGGCATAATAAGACAGAGAAAATTCAATCCCATAAAGTTATTTTGGTGGTCAGTTTTAAATTATGTCAGCTACTTGGACAAAGGGTTGCTTGGAAATCAACTGTGTGACAAACTTAAATT
Organism: Loxodonta africana; assembly: GCF_030014295.1. Classification (NCBI taxonomy): domain Eukaryota; kingdom Metazoa; phylum Chordata; class Mammalia; order Proboscidea; family Elephantidae; genus Loxodonta; species Loxodonta africana. Next base: position 36,363,015 of record NC_087349.1, read on the forward strand.
GTTAATAAAGTACCTGAATGTTCTAGAAAGAAGGAAAATAAATGCTGATTTTCACCTAAGGCTCAGAAAGACTAAGTTACATAATAATCTAACAGCAAAGTTAGGTTTCAGACTTCAGGGTTTAGGACTCATGATTTGTTTTTTTGTTTGTTTTGCTTTCCAGATCAATATCAAATCAATAGTTACATTGGTTATACTGATTTAGTCTTTCCTATTGATCAAATCCACACTCCAACTGCCTCGTTCATATTTCTATCTGTTGTAATGATTTTATATCAGCACAAACTACTCTGTGTCAGGAACCATGCTCTACTTTGTCCTTTAGTCTCTAGCCATATAGGCACATAATAAATTCTTAATGAAAGAATGAAAATGGCTCCATCAATCAATCACTCTTTGATTCACACATCCCCCTTCTTTTCGCAGGGAAGATACAAAAACAACTTATTCAGAAATCTGCTTCAGAACTTCCTGGCCATTCTACCTCACCCAACTTTTTAACGTTCATTCTGCAATCCTTCACAAGCCCAGTGTGAACCACTGCCTCTACCACCACCACTGGCCAAATCAAGAAGCTGTTTTCATTTTCATACAGATCAAAACATCCTGAGCACTTTTCAGGGTCACTATGCCCTAGATGGAAACCCTGGTGGTGTAGTGGTTAAGTATGGCTCCTAACCAAGAGGTCAGCAGTTCAAATCCACCAGGCACTCCTTGGAAACTTTATGGGGCAGTTCTACTCTGTCCTATAGGGTCGCTATGAGTCAAAATCGATTCGAAGGCTGTGGGTTATGCCCTAGATGCAAAATTTAGTTTACAATAAACAAAATACTAATACACACACACACATATGTTATGTGTGTAGTTGTGAAATTTGTTTTGTGTACCTAGGTAATAACTTTACATTTTACCCTAGTAAACTTTGGAATACTAGGTGCTGCCCTGTCAAGCTCATAGTCTTTTTGGATTTTGATATACTCACTATTCTTCCCAGTTTTATGCCACCTACAAATTTGATGGATACGTCACAAACATCTGCATCAAAGTAATTGATGATAATGTTGAACAAAAAAATCATAATGCTAGTCATCAAGGATAAGAGACAGAATTTATCTATGTCACTGATCAAAGAAGATAGTGATTTTTTTTTTAATTGCCATTTATATAAAGAATATCTTATTGCAGGTTGATTAAAATTTTCTCATAAGTCTATATGTTGTAATATAATTCTACCTTAAACCCATTGCCGTCAAGTCGATTCCAACTCATAGCGGCCCTACCTTAGTTAAAGTGTTTAATGTTCGTTTTAATCACACTTTCATTAAAATATACATCACACACTTCCTTTTATGACAGCACATGGAAACACCCAGTAGGAAGAAAGAAAACATCATTATTTAGACTAAAGTAGAGTAATAGGCCAAAATCCCCTTTTATGAGCTCTCACTGTGTACTTTTTCTTTACAATATCATCACTGTTGCAAATTTACAATAGTCGATGTCTTTTTTGAATAATGCCTTTTGTCCCTAATAGGCTAAAAGCCACATAAGAGTAGAGTTTTGCTCACCATTGTGCCTCAAGCACCTCTTATGATGTCAGCACGTTAAGTGCCCAATACTGAATAAATAAACCAGAAAAGGAAACAGACAAACTCGTCATAAACGTGGAAAGAGAGGTGGAAGAGAGTGGCATCAGGGATTCCAAGGTTTGAAGAACAGAGCACACTACAGGAGCAGAAATTAAACTCTGAGAGCCATTCGGCATCCCAACTATAACACAACGAGCACAATGAAATGGAGCAGAAAGCCATAATGATATAGAGCCTGCCACAGTGCTGTGTTCTTTACCTGGCTTCTTCCCCTACAGTGTTGTACAGAGAAATCATTTCCTTTGCTGGGCCCCTGCCTCCCCTAGCCCAGGTTTGCATTTGACTCCTGCTTTTGTTTGTTTGGAGATTATAGGTAAACCCCACTGCACCTGTGTAATATGATTAAGAACGCTGCTGACTTAACTTGCATGAACTCCCTACTTGTAAACCCCTTTAAAAGTAACTTCCTGGCCCACCCTTGGAGAGCAGTCTTGGCAACAGCAGCTCTGACTGACTCCTTTTCCTTGTACAATGAAATAAAGGTGCCTTTCCTGTTCTCCCACCTCAAAAACCAAAACCCACTGCCATCGAGTCGATTCCGACTCATAGCGACCCTATTGGACAGACTAGAGCTGCCCCACAGGGTTTCCAAGGAGTGCCTGGTGGATTTGAACTGCTGACCTTTTGGTTAGCAGCCATAGCTCTTAACCACTACGCTACCAGGGTTTCCTCTCCCACTTCAGTCTCTCGTCTACTGGCCAATATGAGTCATGCTGAGCAAGGACCTGGGGTTTCCACCTGGTAATATTAAGAGGATACTCGCTAAGATGAAATTGAAAAGGAGTTGAATAAAATAAGGAAGAACTAAAAGAAAACTAAAAAAAATAACTACACAGATTCAGTATCCCCTTTAGAAGCAATAAATGGAAGAACAGACACTGCAGAAATCTGGAGCTGTAATGTATAGAGCAGGCTTGAGAACTTTTACCAAAATATAAAGGAAAAGAAAGGCATTAGCTTATGCAAATACTGAGAATAGAATATGGACATCCAACATAAGAATTATAGGTATTTCTTAAAAATAAAGCATTTATACAGCAGCAGTATCAAAAGTATAATTGATGAAAGCTTTTCTGAATTGAAAAAAATGTATTTGCAAATAGATACGACTTACCAGATCTAAACAAAATCAAACAAAGGTGTTCCACCACTAAATACTTCTGGCAAATTTTTGATTTACAAATACAAATACAAATTCTCCATTAACCCAGGAAGGAGCCCTGCTGGTGCAATGGATAAGCACTTAGCTGCTAACCAAAGGTTGGCGGTTTGATCCCATCAACAGCTCTGAGGGAGAAAATATCTGGTGATCTGGTCCCATAAAAATTACAGCCTAGTAAACCCTATGGGGCTTTCTCTTCTGTCATATAATGTGGCTAAGACTCAGAATCAACTCAATGGCACACAACAACAGCAGTAGTCCAGGAATCTCCTTTAAATGGCAACAAAAAATATTCTTAAAAGAAAGGAAACATAAATTAATAACCATAACTTTATCTAAACCTGTAGATTTTTATCAACCAGACATGTGGCAGGGAGAGGAGAAGGCTTCAAGTGGGGCTTTAAGAAGTTTTATAAAATACTTTATCTCACTTTGAGGGGACTTCAAAGGTCCCGTTTCATTCTTGTCTTTCATAACTACATAAATACAGCTTCAAAGAAAATCCCTAATCAATTCCAAAAAAGAGAAACTTCACAGATCACATTATCTGGCCACAATCCAATAAAGCTTGAGCCATTTTTAAAATGTTTAATGGAGAAAAATAATACCTTGGTAACTGAAAACACTATAACACTCTCCTAAAAATCTATAAAAAGAAGCTATTTGAAAAATAATAAGAATGGGACGGATCAAAACTTATGATAGATTTCCAGGTCTGATTTCAGAAATAAATTCAAAGTTTTCAATTCTTTTTTGGTATTATTTATAATATTACAAATATTAAAAATGGGAAACAGCACAACAACAAGGCAATGGTTATTATTCAAACATTAAAAGTTAGATTTTTAAAACTTTTTTTAATGGCATAGAAAAAAATATTATATGAGAGTCCCTAGGTGGTACAAGTTGTTAAAAAATTCAGCTGCTAACCACCAAAAGGTTGGAAGTTTGAGTCCAACCAGAGGTGCCTTGGAAGAAAGGTCTGGCAATGTACTTTGGAAAAATCAGTCATTGAAAACCCTATGGAACATAGTTCTACTCTGACACACATCGGGTCACTGATAGCAACTGGTTTTTCTGGTTTATATCTAAGCAGGAGGTGCTTGCTCATCAAGACAGACTTTGAAGGGCAGTGTCCTAGATAGTAGGGGGCAGTGAATCAAGTGAAAAGAGAACATGCATTGGAATCAGACAGAGCTAGACCCAAATCCCAGCTCAGCCACTTAATTATTATGTGACAAATATAAAATCTAAAATTCTGCATAATACCATATATGGCTAAATGAGAACCTACAAAGTTTCCCTGTCCACAGCTTTTATTGGGGCCTCAGGAGTCCCTTTATTTGACCCAAATGGTTAAGCACTCGACTACCAGCTGAAGGGTTGGTGAAGCAGAGAAGCCTCGAAAGACACACCTGGCCATCTGCCTCTGAAAGATCATAGCCTTGAAAACCCTATGGAGCAGTTCTACTCTGCACACATGGGGTTGCCGGGAGTCCGAATGGACTTGACAGCAACTAATAACAGTATCGATATTATGTAGCATGATTGATTGACTCAGCCCCCTTCCTGAGGTTGGCTGATATCACCTGGTGAGACCTTCTGTCCTGGCCAGTCCCACTTGAGTCACCTCATTAGCATACACTCTCAAGTGTAGCTTGGAGGCCTCACCAAGACTGCACTTCAATCACTGAGGAAATTCCAAGGTTCCTTTCAGGAACCAAGAACAAATACCAAATTCTTTGGATAAAGTTAATCTTAAACCTGAAAGCATATGTGAGAAAAGCAAAGATTGAAATATGTTTTCTATAAGCCAAAGAGTTCAGATCTGACTTATGTAATTTTTAAATATTCCTTATCTTCATCAACACAGCTTTCTAAATAAGCATATCAAATTCGTAGTATTCAATGTGTTGATCTTTCTTTTTCTTTTCAATATGATAAAATTAATCTACTATGACTGAGATCAAGTTTAGGAAAAATCACACATCTAATCATTAAGGAGTTGTAATATGGACAAATATTTTGATCGCTGTAGACACAGATGTCTTTGCATATTGTAAAGATAAATTTTGACACTGACAACTAAAAATGAATAACCCATAAAAGGGCAAATCTCATTGTAACTCCCTCTAAAAAACCTGAAATAAAAGTGAAAGTTAATAGTATAAATGAGTAAAAAGAAATTGAATTTTCTAATGAAACAGAGTTTACAGCTCATATCAAACACTTAGTTAATTATTTCACTTTAACTTAGGAAAAAGCCTTTGGTAGCCAATAAACCAAATTTGAAAATTAGTGCGATTTAACAAAGAATCCAGACTTCACAATTAAGTCTGGCTTTTTAAATATACACCAAGCATTGAATATTAAGGTTAATGTCAGCATACCCAGAAACACGATACATCCATTTAAAGCCGAAGGCTAAATCAGGCTTAGTAGAAATCTGTGCCAATAGCGTGTTTTCTGCCTGCCCAGGGTTTTCATGTTTATTTTTCCTTTCAGTGAGTAACAGTACCATTACCTTAGAGTAAATTAAGGAATTGTAAGGCAGATTTGAAATGGAAGATGAAAGTCCACAATTTGCCACCCATTCCAAAGGTATATGCTGATCTTAGTGACCACAAGAGATAAATGTTATTTTGTGACTATTTTCATGAAACTTCACAGAGAATCAGCCAGCAAAGAAAAGCTTCAAAAGCATGAATTTACTACTCACTGGCATTATCCCTCCTTTTTGAGTTATTCAGAGAAATGCCCTGGGAAGAGCTGGCATGGAAAGGGCCAGCATATCTTTGTAGCAGGCAGGTAGAGATCCACTACTACTTCCTCTCTCTTCTGCGTGTGGTCGGCAGAAAAATAGCCTCCCAAAGATGTCTACATTGTAATCCTCGGAACCTGGTTGGGCACTGCACAACTTTTCAAATGTGGGAATCAGATTGGATATCGTCACCGTCATTTCCTGAACCTCGTTGATTTCATGTAGTACTTGCTTTTTTTATCACAGCAACTGCTTAAAAACCCAACTTTTCAGAGATATAATATCATTGAAAAGAATGTAGTACGATCTAATTTCGCAATTGTGAATTACCGGGTCCTAACAGTTCCTGTGGGGTCCGATGGCTGCTGAGCATCATTGTGTCCCTAAAACATACCGCAACACATAGTGAATTTACTGTGGCACCCCATAGTACCTCTTTGAACAGTTTGGAAAACTGAGGTCTAAGTGTAATCCTATCCTCTTGGTCAATGATTGGTTCAGGAATGTTGCTGTTGTTGTTAGGTGCTGTCCAGTTGGTTCCGACTCATAGCGACCCTATGCACAACAGAATGAAACACTGCCCGGTCCTGCGTCATCCTCACAATTGTTGCTATGCTTGAGCCCCATTGTTGCAGCCACTGTGTCAACCCATCTCCTTGAGGGTCTGCTTCTATTTCGCTGACCCTCTACTTTACCAAGCATGATGTCCTTCTCCATGGACTGATCCCTCCTGACAACATGTCCATCCTTGCATCTAAGGAGCAGTCTGGTTGTACTTCTTCCAAAATGGATTTTTTCATTCTTGACGGTCCATGGTATATTCAATATTCTTGGCCAACACCAAAATTCAAAGGCATCAATTCTTTTCCAGACTTCCTTATTCATTGTCCAGCTTTTGTATGCATATGAGGTGGTTGAAAACTACATGGCTTGGGTCAGGCACACCTTAGTCCTCAAGGTGACATCTTTGCTTTTCAACACTTTAAAGCGGTCCGTTGCAGAAGATTTGCCCAATGCAATGTGTCTTTTGGCTTCTTGACTGCTGCTTTCACGGATGTTGATTGTGGATCCAAGTAAAATGAAACCCTTGACTACCTCAATCTTTTCTGTTTAGCATAATGTTGCTTACTGGTCCAGTTGTGAGGATTTTTGTTTTCTTTCTGTTGAGGTGTAATCCATACTGAAGGCTGTAGTCTTTGATCTTCATCAGTTAAGTGCTTCAAGTCCTCTTCACTTTCAGCAAGCAAAGTTGTATTATTTGTATAACCAAACCAAAACCAAACCCAGTACCATTGAGTCGATTCCGACTCATAGCAACCCTATTAGGATAGAGTAGAACTACCCCATAGAGTTTCCAAGGAATGCCTGGCAGATTCGAACTGCCAACCCTTTGGTTAGCAGCCGTAGCACTTAACCACTACCCCACCAGGGTTTCCATCATTTGCATATCACAGGTCTTTAATGAGTCTTCCTTCAATCCTGATGCGACATTCTTCTCCATCTAGCCCATCTTCTCGGATTATTTGCTTAGGATACAGATTGAATAGGTATGGTGAAAGGATACAACCCTGACGCACACTTTCCTAACTTTAAACCATATGATATCTCCTTGTTCTTTCTGAATGGCTTCCCCTTGATCCACATACAGCTTTCTTATCAGCACAATTGAGTGTTCTGGAATCCCATTCTCTGCAACAATATCCATAATTTGGTATGACCCACACAGTCGAACACCTTTGCATAGTCAATAAAACACAGGTAAACATCTTTCTGGTATTCTCTGCTTTCAGCCAGGATCCATCTGATATCAGTAACGATATCCCTGGTTCCATGTCCTTTTCTAAATCTGGCTTGAATTTCTGGCAGTTCCCTGTCGATATACTGCTGCAGGCACTTCTGAATGATCTTCAGCAAAATTTTGCTTGCATGCGATATTAATAATATTGTTCGATAATTTCCGCATTTGGTTGGATCACCTTTCTTGGGAGTAGGCATATATGTAGATCTCTCCCAGTCAGTTGGCCAGGTAGCTGTCTTCCAAATTTCTTGGCATAGATGAGTGAGCACTTCCAGTGCTGCATCTGTTTGCTGAAGCACCTCAACTGGTATCCATCAGTTCCAGGAGCCTTGTTTTTTGCCAATGCCTTAAGTGCAGCTTGGACTTCTTCCTTCAGTATCGCCAGTTCCTGATCACATGTTCCCTACTGAAATGGCTGAGCAGCGACCAATTCTTTTTTGTATAGTGACTCTGTGTATTCCTTCCATCTTCTTTTGATGCTTCCTGGGTCATTTAATATTTTCCCTGTAAAATTCTTCAGTATTGAAACTCAAGGCTTGAATTTTTTCTTCAGTTCTTTCAGCTTGAGAAATGCTGAGTGTGTTCTTCCCTTTTGGTTTTCTATCTCCAGGTCTTTGCACATGTCATCATAATACTTTACTTTGTCTTCTTGAGCCACCCTTTGAAATCTTCCGTTCAGCTCATTTACGTCATTGTTTTTTCCTTTTGCTTTAGTTACTCAACGTTCAAGAGCAAGTTTCAGAGTCTCTTCTGACATTTATTTAGGAAGACCAAACAAGTTGTGGAATGACATCAAGGACATCATACATGAAGAAAAGCAAGATGTCATTAAAAAGATAGGAGAGAAATAAAAGACCCAAATGGATTTAGGATTCAGGAATAGGTATGTGGTATAATTTTGGCCACTAAGGCATGAAGAATGAAGAGGCATCTTGTATGCCTTAACCTGGTGCCTTTGGTACAGATTGTGGAAGTGCTTCCATTTCTCCCTTTAGAGATATAAGACCTGGAATTGATGCCACAATCGTGCCACAACCTGAGGATGAAGGTGAGATAGGCAGAAGGGTGAACATGAGAATTGCAAGGCAACAAAGTAGAGTCATTGAATTAAATCAGCCCTGGACCTTGTTAATCTTTGGATTTTCAGTTATGTGAGCCAATACATTTTCTTATCATTTAAGTCAGTTTGTTGGTATTGTTCTCAGATTTCCTGTTCCTTGTAGCTGCACTGTTCTAACAATTATAAAACTACAGTGTGAAAAACCACAGGATGCATTTGGAAGGGATTAATTTTCTGTAGGAATGCTAAGTCTGCTTTTGGTGATAGAAAGATGTGTTACATAGCCTTGTTGAACACTTGCCCTCATGAAATAAAACAAGGAATGTAAGGTTTTAGTTGCATTTGCCTTCAATAGATGACTCAGGTTGCTGACCTAAGTGTAATATCTTTTTTGAAAAATCATTCAGAATTCTCTAATCAATACTGGATAAGAAGGAAGCCATATAGTATTCCTATAATAATCTCCCATTTTTGATATTTCACACTAAGGTAATGGAAACTCATATGGAGATAAAAAAAAAAAATAGCTTAAAGCTTTTTACTGTAAGAAAACACTATCATTTTCTTGTGAAGAGGTGGTTACCAGGAAAATATCTGAACTAAATCCAATTGTTCAGTATACTATATACATATGGAAAATAATAGCACTTTTCCCACAAGTTACAACAATTGCACTAACAGCCTTATTATAAACCTAATTAGCACACCTACTAAAGTAGAGGATCAGCGAAAGAGAGGAAGATACTCAATGAGATGGGTTGGCTCAGTGGCTGCAACCGTGGGCTCAAGAATAGCAACGATTGTGAGGATGGCACAGGACTGGGCAGTGTTTCATTCTGTTGCACACAGGGTTGCTATGAGTTGGAAGTGATTCAATGGCACCTAACAACAACACACCTAGAAGTATGTGTGTGTTAATTTGTACGTATATGTACATGTAAACACTATTTTTAACACTTTCCTGCTTAATTAAAAAAAAAAAGATTAATACTTCCAGGGTTCATAATAATCAAGTATGATTTTGCCTTGACTCCCAAGATAACCCCCATATTGGCAGGGATCATGTGAAGCACAGTTACATTTCTTTAGAAAAAATAATTTATATATATATAAATTATATCTGTTGGAAGAATGACAGAATTCACTTATAATATTTCCTTTCTTCTTTGAAGGGCCTTCGATTCTTTGAATTATTATATTCTGTTCTTGTCTGCTTGCTTTTCCAATAATATCTTAATGAAGACTAATGTGGTGCTCCAAATGTGATTTTAAGCCATATATAGAAAAAGTTCAGCAGTATTCTACCTCTGCCTAAATTGATAATGTTGTCTTTTGTCAGAATAATTTTCTGCATTATGTTCCTGCTTTTGAACTGTCAGCATTTTCAACATTCTCCCAGTGATTAAATACGCATTGGATTACTGCTTACAGAAATATGGATTTTTCTCACCTTACACTTACTAACCAGGTGAACGAATGTTGAGCCTGATACTAGGAAGCAGAGTAGATAGTTTCAGTGTCATAGCTCTTCCACGCATCCTGACTTAAAAAATGAAAGCACTTTTAAATGCTAACAATATTTGCGGAATGAGGGTACTGGAAAAGGGCTCTCTTTAAAGCTCCAACACAGCCCAACATTACCCAGTGCCGTCGAGTCGATTCCGACTCATAGTAACCCTATAGGACAGAGTAGAACTGCCCCATAGAGTTTCCAAGGAGTGCTTGGAGGATTCAAACTGCCGATCCTTTGGTTGGCAAGCCCAACATTAAGTGAAATAAAATTTAATGTCACTTTATTACTTATAACCCAAATTATACATAATCCATATTTTAAAATTCTAATTTAAAGAAAACTAATCTTCTAAAGACACCAAGTGTCATCAGATGTGCACTTTCACATAATCTATGCCCTTTTTAATGAGTTGTATCTCCCCAAACTTTCACTTTCACTTCTCAAACTAATATGGTTCTTTCAGGACTCTTTTGTACTGATCAGAGAATTATATTTGGGAGTTTTCATAATGTAAGGAAAAAGGAATTGGCTTTAAGATCAGAGAGACCATGCCTTTAATCCTATCTTTTCCATTTAACAAGCTGTTAATTAATTAACCTCTATATACTTCATGTCCTTCATGTAAAAGTAGGAATAATATTTTCAAGGTTTTTTGTGAGCAGTAGATAAAACGCTCAAGACACAGAAAAGCACCTAGCATTTCCTGGCACTCAGTAGGCATTCCATCAGTGTACTGTGCTTGAAAAGATTACTGACACAAAATGTGAAATGCAGTTAGACGTGGAGGTTTTGTGAGGGCTACACAAGAGCCAAAGTGAAATAGTTCACCTTTGCCTATCTTTATGCATTTCATTCAGTCAATAATCACTTGCTAAGTGCCTTGTGTGTGCAAGGCTAGGTGCAAGGTGCAGGGACCCAAAGATATCCCCTCATTGATCTCAAAGGGAAAAAAAACAGAGTTACAGGAACAAATCAACCCCTGACAGTGTTCTTCCTTAAGGGTGAAGTATGTATGTGGGCAGGGACATTTGATTTGTGGTTCAGTGATAGAATTCTCCCTTTCCATGCAGGAGACCAGGGTTCAATTCCTGGCCAAAGCTCCTCATGCACAGCCACCACCCATCTGTCAGTGGAGGTTTTCATGTTGCTGTAATGCTGAACAGGTTTTAGCAAGCTTCCGGACTAAGATAGACTGTGAAGAAAGGTCTAGCATCTACTTCCGAAAATCAGCCAAAGAAAACCCTAAGGATTACAACGGTCCAAAGGGGCAGCATTTCACTCTTTGTGCATGGTGTCACCTAGAATTGAGACCTGACTCACTGCAACTAATGACATGTACGGAACGCAAGGTGATAGGAAGGGTTCAAGATTAGGGAAAGAGCCATGGGCTCTCCCTTAGAGGTCTGTGTGCTCCACTATTCCTAGAACTAGAGCCCTGCCATGCTTTTTCCACTCTTGCCCTTTTTACCTACCACAGATTAAACTCTCCCCTCAGTCCAGTCTTAACCATACCTTGCTCACTTTGAGATTTGCTGGCAAACCACTTGCTTGGCTGTCTAGACATCAGAGATTATGATGCTGATTCATCTCACTGCACATTCTTACCTATTATTGTGTTGAACTCTCCAGAAAGGACTGTTTGCCTAGTTGTTGAAAGAGATTCATTCTGGATATCATTTTTGCCTCCTATGTTGGACTTCCCCCTAGCACCTGCAGCTGTATGTGTCCCCAAGCGCCTGCCCCATCCAATGCTTGAATCTAATTTCAGATACCAGTTCTTCCTATACAACGCTATGCTGTTGCAATAGCAATGCAATAACACTGTCCTGTTAATGGGCAATAACTGGCCATATTGTAATCTGCACCTACTTCTATTCTTGAAATGGATTTGAAAATGTTATTTACCATTAATGAAAATAACAAAGCAATTGCTGCATTATAACAGTGAGACTCTGGAGAGCAGTGTTGTGTCTTCATCATTTTAATTCCCAAGACCTAGCCCATGCCTGCCATTTAGTAGATGTTCAGTAAATGTCTTCAAGTGAACAGAATAACTGAATGATACTTTCAGGTATTTCTGAACTAAGCTAAATGTCACAGGGATAATAGCACAGTCATGTCAAGCTGACTATACTTTTGGAGTGGTTAATAGTAGACCAGCGAGTTTTCTGTATTTTCATCAATCAAGCTGACTTACTATAGGCTTTTGTTGCTGCCCTTTCTAAAAGAAAAGTCAAGAGCTGCCAACCTATAATTTAGGGGTTTGTCCTTTGAGGATGTGTCATGAGTCACGAGGCGAAAGGGACTAAAAGTGGACCCTGGAATAACAAAATTGCCTTCTTTCTAAGAAAAGTAGAATCTTTCCCTGGTGTGGAAATGCATTAGTGATACTTCTCAGGCACTTAAATCACCATTTCTCTATGCCAAGATTTTCTCAGGAGGAATAAAATAGGTCAATAAAAGAGGCCTATTCACTTGTAAGAAAAAAAAAGTGGCCTTGAATTCCATATGGATGTTTGCGTTTAAAACATTAGGTTTTAAATGATAATTACAAGAATTAATGGGAGTTTTGGTAGAAAAGTAGAATTTAGATGATTTACAAATTTATATCACAAACCATGGAAAAAAATTTTTTATTAAAACTGGCAAAAAGATATCCACCTAAGAATTAGAGTAGGCCTAAAACATAGGATTGGCTTCATGAGTATACTATCAGCTACCAATTTCTAGAAGTCATTAAAAGAATGTGTTGCCATGGTTTTCAAACAAAAGACCATTGGTTTGCCCTGTTTTCTTTAACTTCATTTATTCATCAAACATTTTTGAGAGCCAGGTATATAACAGGCACTCTGCTAAGCACTAGCAATATAAAAAGGACTATGCTTCTGACCTCCAGAATTCTAATTCTAGTTAAGTAAACATTTTGATACATTGGGATGATTATCTCATATTTTACCATATTAACCAAGCGGACCAGTGAGTTTGGTGTTAGATGGACAATCAACTTTCTTGCTCAAAAATTAGTTGTACAACATATTGATTTTCTACATAGCTTATTTCCCCTCATTCTTAAACCTGCTCTTTAACATTTGGTTATTTTAGTACTTAATAACACGCTTATGAGGGAATGGACGTGGGAAATAAAAAGTTGTTATTAGGTGCCGTCCAGTCAGTTCCAAATCATAGGAACCCTGTGTACAAAAGAACAAAACACTGCCCAGGCTTGCTTCATCTTCACAATCGTTGTTGTACTTGAGGTCATTGTTGTAGCCACTGTGTCAATCCATCTCATTGAGAGTCTTCTACTTTATTCTCTGTCTGCATTACCAAGCGTGATATCCTTCTCCAGGGACTGGTCCCTTCTGATAATATGTCCAAAGTATGTCAGACCAAGTCTCACCATCCTTTCTTCTAACGAGCATTCTGGCTGTACTTCTTCCAAGACAAATTTTTTCATCTTTCTGGCAGTCCACGGTATATTCAATATTCTTAGTCAGCATCATAATTCAAAGTCATCCATTCTTCTTTAGTCTTATTCATTGTCCAGCTTTTGCATGCATGTGAGGCAATTGAAAACACCATGACTTGAGTAAGGCACACCTTAGTCCTCAAAGTGGCATCTTTGCTTTTTAACACTTTAAAGAGGTCTCTTGCAGCAGAATTGCCCAGTGCAGTACGTCATTAGATTTCTTGACTGCTGCTTCCACAGGCATTGATTGTGGATCCAAGTCAAATGAAATCTTTCACAACTTCAATCTTTTCTCCATTTATCATGATTTTGCTTATTAGTATATGTGTGAGGATTTTTGTTTTCTTTTTGTTGAGGTATAAGCCATACTGAAAGCTGTGGTGTTTGATCTTCATCACTAAGTGCTTCAAGTTCTCTTCACTTTTAGCAAGCAAGATTGTGTCATCTGCATAAAGCAGGTTGTTAAAGAGTCTTCCTCCAATACTGATGCCACAGTTCTTCTTCATATAATCCAGATTCTCACATTATTTGCCCAGCATACAGTATGGCGAAAGGACACAACCCTGACACACACCTTTCTTACCTTAAACCACACTGTATCCACTTGTTCTATTAGAACGACTGCCTGCTGGTCTAAGTAAAGGTTCCTAATGAGCACAATTAAGTGTTCTAGAATTCTCTTGCTTTGCCAGGTTGTGCATAATTAGTTATGTTCCTCACAGTCAAATGCCTTTGCATAGTCAATAAAACACAGGTAAACATTTTTCTGGTATTCTCTGCTTTCAGCCAGGATCCATCTGACAGTAGCAATAATATCCCTCGTTCCATGTCCTCTTCTGAATCTGGCTTGAATTTCTGGCAGTTCCTTGCTGATGTGCTGCTGCAATGCCTTTAAATGATCTTCAACAAAATTTTACTTTCGAGTAATAGTAATGATATTGTTCGATAATTTCTGCATTCGGCTGGATCACCTTTTATGGGAATGGGCACAAATATGGATCTCTTCCAGTAGGCTGGCCAGGTAGCTATCTTCCAAATTTCTTAGCACAGACAAGTGAGCCCTTCCAGCCTTGCCTCTGTTTATTGAAATATCACAATTGGTACTCCATCAATTACTGGTGTCTTGTTTTTCGCCAGTGCCTTCAGTGCAGCTTGGACCTCCGCCTTCAGTATCAAGAGTTCTTGATCATATGCTTCCTCTTGAAATGGTTGGTCACCAACCAATTCTTTTTGGTACAGTGACTCTGTATTCCTTCCATCTTCTTTTGATGCTTCTTGAGTTGTTAAATGTTTTCCCCCATAAAATCCCTCAGTATTGCAATTCAAGCCTTGAATTTTTTCTTCAGTTCTTTCAGCTTAAGAAATGTCGAGACTGTTCATCCCTTTTGGTTTTCTATCTCCAGGTCTTTGCACGTTTCATTATAATACTTTTCTTTGTCTTCTCAAGCCACCATTTGGAATCTTCTGTTCATTCTTTTACTTCATCATTTCTTCCTTTCATTTTAGTTTCTCGACCTTCAAGATCAACTTTCAGAGTCTCTTCTGACATTTATTTTGGTCTTTTCTTTCTTTCTTGTCTTGTTAATGACTTCTTGGTTTCTTCATGTATAATGTCCCTGATGTCGTTCCACAACTCATCCGGTCTTCGTTCATTAGTGTTTAATGCATCAAATCTATTCTCAAGATGGTCTCTAAACTCAGGTGGAATATACACAAGGTTGTACTTTGGCTCTCGTGAACTTGTTCTAATTTTCTGCAACTTCAACTTGCATATGAGCGATTGATGGCCAGTACCTTAGTTGGCCCCTGGCCTTGTTCTAACTGATGATACTGAACTTTTCTGTCATCTCTTTCCACAGGTGTAGTGGATTTGATTGCTGTGTATCTCATCCCATGAGGTCCATAAAAAAAAAAAAAAAAAATGTGTATAGTCACCGTTTATGTTGGTGAAAAATGGTATTTGCAATGAAGAAGTCGTTGGTCTTACAAAATTCTATCATGCCATCCTTGGTATAGTTTCTATCACCAAGGCCATATTTTCCAACTACTAATCCTTTTTCTTTGTTTCCAACTTTTGCATTTCAATCACCAGTAAATATCAATGCATCTTGACTGCATGTTTAATCAATTTCCGGCTGCAGAAATTGGTAAAAATCTTCAATTTCTCCATCTTTGGCCTTAGCAGCTGGTATGTAAATTTGAATAACAGTTGTATTAACTGGTCTTCCTTGTAGGCATATGGATATTATCCTATCACTGACAGTATTGTACTTCAGGATGGATCTTGAAATGGTCTTCTTGACAATGAAGAAGACACCATTTTTCTTTAATATGTCATTCCTACATAGTAGACCATACGACTGTTTGATTCAAAAAGGCCAATACCAGTCTACTTCAGCTCACTAATACCTAGGATAAGGATTTTTATGTGTTCCATTTAATTTTTGACAACTTCCAATTCCAGTTTTCCTAGATTCATACTTCATACATTCCACATTCTGATTATTAATGGATGTTTGCAGCTGTTTCTTCTCATCAGCAGATGAAGGTCCTAAAATCCTGACTCCATCCACATCACTAAGGTCGACTCTACTTTGAGAAGGCAGCTGTTCGTCAGCTGTATTTTCTAGTGACTTCCAACTTGAGGGGCTCATCTTCTAGCACTATATCAGACAATGTTTTGCTACTATTCATAAAATTATCACTGGCCAATTTTTTCAGAAGTAGGCTGCCAGGTCCTTCTTCCTTGCCTGTCTTAGTCCACTAAGGTTGACCATGCTGGTATTTTATATACTGGTGGCAAAGTTTCCAGTATCATAGCAACCTGCAAGCCACCACAGACAACAAACTGACAGACACGTGGTAGGGAAATAAAAAGAGGTTAAATAATTCATTTGATGGACAGGTTAGGAAAAAAGATGTGCACATTTAACTAATAAATATAAATGTATAAAATGTTTTTATGTATCTATAAGAAAAAATAATAGCCCAAAATAAAAATGAAAAAAAAGATATAAACCAATAATTCACAGAAGAAAAGATATTCAGCTTCATTAATGGTAATAGATGTAACTTTAAGCATTAAGATGCCTTGTTTCACCTATTATACTGGCAACATTTTTCAAGATTAATAATGTCCAGATGGTGAGAATATGGCAAAAACATAGTATCTCATACAGTATTGTCATAGTTACTTTTTGCTCCCTGTAACAGAAATACCACAAGTGGGTGACTTCAAAGAACAGAAATTTGTTTTCTCATCGTTCTGGAGGCTAAAAGTCCAACTGGGGTCTCAGTTTTGTAGATTCCTTCTGTGGATCTCTCTCCTAGTTTCTGGTGAATGCCAATGATCCTTGGCATTCTTTTGCTGCTTATAGATGCATCTGCCTCCCCTGTCACATAATATCTCTTCCATCTCTCTGTATCTGTTCTAAAGGGGCAAAGTCTATCTCTATCACCCTTATATTCATTCAGTCAATCATTCAAAAACAATTATTGAGCTCCTACTATATATTATTATTATAGAAACTCAGGACATAACAGTGAATAAAACAGGTGAATTGTCTATAATCATGCCTCCACCCATTGCCTACGAGTTGAATCCCACTCATAGCAACCCTACAGAGCACAGTAGAATTGCCCTGTATGGTTTCCAAGGCTGTAAGCTTTACGAAAGCAGACTGTCACATCTTTCTCCCATGGAGCAACTGGCAGGTTAGAATCACTGATCTTTTGGTTAGCAGACCAGTGCTTAACCACTGGGCAACCAGGGCTCCTTACTCATGCCTCATTGAGTTGACATATGGAGATATAGAATTAATGAATAAATAAAAATATATATTGTTAAATGGTGATAAGAAATGTGGAATATAAAGTAGACGGGGCAGAGAAAATGCAGTGTAGGAGTGAGGATGCCATTTTGTAAAGGATTTAAAAACAAAAAAGAAAACAGTTGTTGAGTCAATTCTGACTCACAGCGACCCTATGGGATGGAGTAGAACTGCCCCCGCGAGGCTTCCAAAGCTGTAAATCTTTATGGAAATGAACTGCCACATCTTTATCCTGCAGAGTGGCTTGTAGGTTCAAATCATGGAACTTTCAGTTAGCAGTTGAGCACTGTGCCACCAGGGCTCCCTTTTATAAAGGATAGCAGGGAAGATCTCTCTAAGAGGGTGACATTTGAGTAAAGACATAAAAGAAGTGGTGAGTAATCCATGTAGATATCTGGGAAGAGCTATCCACACAAAAGGAACACTGAGCACGTAAGTCCTGAAACAGTAAGGGCCTTTGCCTGGCTGAAGAACAGCAAGAAACTCAGTGCAGCTGAAAGGGAGGAAACAAGGGTAAGAATGAGAAAGTGCACAAAGAAGCAATAGGAGGGGATGCAGTTCGTGCAGGGTCTGGTAAACCATTGTGATGACTTTGGCTTTTACTCAAAAGAGAGTAAGGTCAGCAGATCTGCCTCAATTCCTGGGACCTACCTCAGCCAAAGTCAAGCCCTTCCCAGGGCAGCCTATTTGGGAAAAACATTTTCTATATTGGAATATTATTCTGGTAATTTTGGATTAAGTGGTATTAAAGATTGTTATACTGAGAAAGAAATAATGAAGTAAAAGAGCCGAACAGACGATTTCAAAGGGCAGCAACAAAAGATAAAGTATTATAATGAAATGTGCAAAGGCCTAGAATTAGAAAACCAAAAGAGAAGAACATGCTTGGCATTTCTCGAGCTGAAAAACGGAAGAAAAAATTGTTAAGCCTCGAGTTGTAATTTTGAAGGACTCTATGGGCAAAATATTGAACAATGCAGGAAGCATCAAAAAAGATGGAAGGAATAAACAGACTCACTGCACCAAAAAGAACTGGTTAATGTTCAACCATTTCAGGAGGCAGCATATGATCAAGATGGTACTGAAAGAAGAAGTCCAAGCTGCACTGAAGTCACTGTCAAAAAACAAGGCTCAGGAGTCCATGGAATATGAATTGAAATGTTTCAACCAACAGATGCAGTGTTGGAAGTGCTCACTCATTTTTTCTTTTTTTTTGTTATGTAGTGCTGCTATAACAGATATACAACAAGTGAGTGGCTTTAAGAAAGAGAAACTTATTCTCTCACAATCTAGGAGGCTAGAGGTCCAAATTCAGGGTGCCAGCTCCAGGGGAAGGCTTTCTCTCTCTGTCGGCTCTAGGGAAAGATCCTTATCAATCTTCCCCTGGTCTTGGAGCTTCTCTGTGCAGGAACCCTGGGTCCAAAGGACTTGTTCTTCTCCCGGTGTTACTTTCTTGGTAATATGAGGTCCCATTCTCCTTGTCCATCTGAGTGGCAACTCCACCCTTTGAGACCCCAAAGGTCATGGCCCTGCTGTTTGAGACCAAGGAGGTCCTGCTTCCTATGTTGCTTGTCTCTTCAGCTTCTGTTTCCTGGTTCTTTGGCCTCTCAGCACCTTGGGCTTCACTGCCTGTGTCTGCCCTGCTGGGGCAAGTGTTCCAAAGCTTTGTAGCTCCACCAATAAGTGCCAGAAGGCACCCCACTCCTGGTACCAAATTCAGTCTTAGTTATCTAGTGCTGCTATAACAGAAATACCACAAGTGGATGGCTTTAACAAACAGAAATTTATTCTGTCACAGTCTAGTACTTACAAGTCCAAATTCAGGGTGCCAGCTTCAGGGGAAGGCTTTCTCTCTCTGTCAGCTCTGGAGGAAGGTTCTTGTCATCAATCTTCCCCTGGACACAGAGCTGCTCCACACAGGGACCCTGAGTCCAAAGGATGCAGTATTCTCCTGGTTCTTGTTTCTTGGTGGTATGAGGTCCCCCGTCTCCCTGCTCACTTATCTCTTTTATATCTCAAAAGACACTGGCTTAAGACAAAACCTAATCTTGTAGATTGAGTCCTGCCTCATTAACACAACTACCACTAATTCCATCTCATTAACATCATAGAGACAGAATTTACAACACATAGGAAAATCACATCAGATGACAAAATGATGGACAATCACACAATACTGAGAATCATGGCCTAGCAAACTTGACGCACACTTTGCTGGGACACAATTCAACCCATAACACTCATCTATGCCAAGAAATTTGGAAAATAGCTACCTAGTCAACCAACTGGAAGAGATCCATATTTGTGCCCATTCCAAAGAAAGGTGATCCAACTGAATGCAGACATTATCAAACAAAATCATTAATATCACATGCAAGTAAAATTTTGCTAAAGATACTTCAAAAAGGGTTGCAGTAGTACATCAGCAAGGAACTGCCAGAAATTCAAGCTAGATTTTAAAGAGGACATAGAACAAGGAATATCATTGTTGATGTTAGATGGACCTTGGCTAAAAGCAGAGAATGCCAGAAAGATGATTTACCTGTGTTTTATTGACTGTGCAAAGGCATTAGCCTGTGTGGATCATAACAAATTTGGATAACATTACAAAGAATGAGAATTCCAGAACACTTCATTGTGCTCATGCAGAACCTTTACTCAGACCAAAAGGCAATCGTTCAAGCAGAACAGATACTGCATGATATAAAATCAGAAAAGGTGCATGTCAGGGTTGTATCCTTTCCCCATCTAATGTGTATGCTGAATAAATAATCTGAGAAGCTGGACTATATGAAGAAGAACAGAACATCAGAATTGGAAGAAGACTCATTAACTACCTGCATTATGCAGATGACACAACCGTGCTTGCTGAAAGTGAAGAGGACTTGAAGCACTTACTGATGAAGATCAAAGACTACAGCCTTCAGTATGGATTACACCTCAGCATAAAGAAGACAAAAATCCTCACAACTGAACCAATAAACATCTTCATGATAAATGGAGGAAGTATCAAAGTTGTCAAGGATTTCATTTTACTTGGATCCACAATCAACACTCATGGAAGCAGTAGTCAAGATATCAAATGACATATGCATTGGGCAAATCTGCTGCAAAAGGCTTCTTTAAAGTGTTAAAATGCTAAGATGTCACTTTGAGGACTAAGGTGCTCCTGATCCAAGCCATGATATTTTCAAAAGAATATTGAATATACCATGGATTGCCAGAACTAACAAGTCTGTCTTGGAAGAATTACAGCGAGAATACTCGTTAAAGGGAGAATGGTGAGACTTCATCTTACGTACATTGGACATGTTTTCAGGATGGACCAGTCCCTGGAGAAGGACATCACACTTGGCAAAGTAGAGGTTCAGCAAAAATGAGGAAGACCCTCAACAAGATGGATTGACACAGTGGCTGAAATAATGGGCTCAAGCATAACAAGGTTAACAAGGATTATGAGGATGGAGCAGGACTGGGCGGTGTTTCGTTCTGTTGTACATAGGGTTGCTAGGAGTTGGAACCAACACGATGGCACCTAACAACAACAGCAACATTACTTCTTTGGTAATGCAAGTATAGCAAGAGAGGTGAAAATACAGATTAGCACAGATACAAATGGCTTATTTAATACAGTTGCAATTATTCATTAATTTGTGTATATTTCCCCTGGGATGTGAGCTTTTTGCAGTCAAGAACCAAGCATTTCATATCCATGATGCTAGTGGTTGACCTTTGTACAATAATCTTAATGAATGAATGAATGAGTTCTCACAGAACTGCTGAAAAGCAAAATAAAATCATTTTAATTTTCCCTTAAGATAAAATACGAATAAGGAATGAAATGGAAGACAAATAAGAGAAAGGAGGCAAGAGGGACTTAGATAAGTCACAGTTAATTAGAGACTGTGTTATTATCTCTTTCTTGTTTGTTCATTTACATAAAAGCCCAAAATGTGATGTGGGCAAATGATATGTGCAATAGAACATAGATTTCTTTAACACCACTATATGCATCATCCACCAGTGTCCAATCACAGTTGATGGAACTGTTTTGTTCATTTTTCAAATTAAAGAACTGTTATTTCACATCTGTAACTTCAAACATTTATATATTAATTGTAGTTGTGTATTTCTAATTGACCTTTTCTACTCTTCATGTTCCTAATCATTTAAAACGCATTAGTTACCATAGAAACAACGTCATTAAGGGCAAACCTCAGTGACATCCACAAGTGAAATACGTGAATCACTTGATATAATGGCTGTGCAGTCTATAATAGAAGTGGTTTAGTTGATGTAATGTGAAATAAATATTACAGAATGTGGAGGACAGTGTGGTCACCCATTAGACTTTTTTCCTCCCAAATCTCAGGTGAGTTCCATCATCAGCCACCCTCATAAAATTTATGCCTTATTTTGGATACATTTTGCCACAGAAATGATCTTAGAAGTAATCCACAGATTCAGTTAATCTGAGAAAAGACGGGAAACAAAATAAGGCAATTCACAGTTTACACACTGCACTACTGTTCCAGGATCTTTGCCTCTTTCCAGCTGCCCTTACATGAAGTGCTGTTTTCTCCATATAATGATTGTTTTGCAGGAGATCAGTTTGATCAGCTCCGGAGAAGCCACAAGGGATAAAACAACTCATGCAGTAAGACTTTAGGGTAGTAGAAAGTTTTCTATATAAAAATATTGACCCCCATTTTACCAGTTTCTGGTACATGAAATTCTACCACTATTTCCTTGTGTTGATCAATATCTACCCTAAAAGAACTACTTCTAAATTGTAGATCTGAATCACAGAAATTTGAGATGGGAAGACATCCCAGAGACCCTCATGTTTTGTAGATGAGGAAACGTGAGCCTCTGAGGAAAAAAGTGGTTCCCCCAGGTCACAAATCAAGTAAGGAGCAGAGATCTGTGTGAATCCGTATCTACTAACTCATAGTAATGTTCTCCCCAAACACAACAGCTATACCCTGGTGAAGTGATTTTTACCAACCCTGCAGCTCTGGGAGCCTGGAAGATGGCAATGGGGAGGAAAGTTTATTTGGGGTGTGATTCCAGGGAACAGGAGTGAGGAATTAAGAACAGTAAAACAGTGAAGGAGGGAAAGCCAATATAAGAATACTTAGTGAGGAGGCGGAGCCAAGATGGCGGAATAGACAGATGCTTCGGTAGAGTCCTCTTTACAACAAAGACCAAAAAAAAAGTGAAACAAGTATATTTGTGACAAGGTGGGAGCCCTGAGCATCAAAGGTAAGCTTAGACAATAAACTAAAGGGCAGGGAAGGAAGAGACCGTTCAGAAGCAGAGAGGAGTTGACAGACCTGAATCACAGGGAGCCCTCAGGCACCATTTCTGGAGCAGCTGCAGCGGTGGCAGCGGTGGCAGCAGGCTGGTCCTAGCGTTGGGCCAGTTTCCTCAGGGAGAAGCAGCCAGCCACAGAGCCCACTAACACCTCCGGAACCTGAGCGGAAGGGCGCTCTCGGCAAAGCTAAGTACTTGCGTATATTTTACCGCGCCCCCCCCACCCCCACCCCAGCTTCAGCGGCTAAATCCCTAGGCCTGAGATAGACCCCGATGAGCACCTGGAGCCGTCCTCCCGGCGTTGGGGAAGGAAAAAATTTCTAACTGGGGGGAAAAGATAATTTGCTAGCTCCATTAACTGGGGGACCTCAGGACAGAAGCGGCTCCTGTCCAGGCATAAACCGTCCGTGGACCTTGAGCACCTTTCCCTTCTGCATGGACCTGTGTGGGCCTATTTCAGGAGAATAGGCTTTTGTTGGCAAACTCCAACCATTTCAGCTGTGCGGTGGAGAGGTGGGTGTTTGACGTTTGATTGCTTTGCCCATTAAACAAGGTCCTCACCTACCCACAACAAGGACCTAAGGACTGGTGGCTCCACTTGGGTCATCCAGCCACATGCGACACGGGCCCAGGGATAACTGGTACCTCCCAGTCCTTACAACAAAATGTTTGGGTGCCCATGGTCCCTCTGCAGAGTCCACCCACCAGCACACTGTAGGGAACAGAGACGCGTTTTCCTCAGAGATGCTTGGGGGTTTGTTCTCAGCCCCCTGCCTTGTTCAGAGCATGACCCCCTGCTGCAATCAGATGCGGGTATATACGCCAATCACCCCTGCCCCTCTAAGACTGTAGGACAGAGCCTGTACTACACACTTGGTATCAGCTACCTGGAAACCTGAGCTGAATTCATACAAGAAAACTGAATGGACTCCTAGACTGATATACCTGATAACAGCTCTAGCCAGCTGGGGACAGGACACCAAAGCTCCAAAGACAAAAATAATCAAGCTAGCTACTCAAGCAACCCACAGGGGTATACCAAAACAAAACAAAGCAAGCAGCTATGACACGGTAAGCAAGCATAAACTAATACAATAACTTATAGATGGCTTGGACACAACAGTCGATATCAAGTCACATAAAGAAACAGGCCATGATCACCTCAGCAGGCTCTCAAAACAAAGCATCCAGGGATCTTTTAGATGAAAGTGCATTCCTGGAATTACCAGATGCAGAATACAAATGTTTAATATATAGAACCCTTCAAGACATCAGGAAGGAAATGAGGCAATACGCAGAATGAGCCAAGGAACACACAGATAAAGCAACTGAAGAACTCAGGCAGATTATTCTGGAACATAATGAAAAGTTTAATAAGCTGGAAAAATCCATAGACAGACAGCAATCGGAAATTCA
This sequence comes from Loxodonta africana, assembly GCF_030014295.1. Taxonomy (NCBI): domain Eukaryota; kingdom Metazoa; phylum Chordata; class Mammalia; order Proboscidea; family Elephantidae; genus Loxodonta; species Loxodonta africana. The sequence continues at coordinate 36,386,989 of NC_087349.1, forward strand.
GAAGATTAACAATAAAATTACAGAATTAGATAACTCAGTAGAAAGTCAGAGGAGCAGAACTGAGCAAGTAGAAGCTTGAATTTCTGAACTCGAAGGTAAATCACTTGGCACTAATATATTTGAAGAAAAATCAGATAAAAGAATTTAAAAAAATGAAGAAACCTTAAGAATCATGTGGGACTCTATCAAGAGAAATAACCTACGAGTGATTGGAGTACCAGAATAGGGAGGGATAACAGAAAATACAGAGAAAATTGTTGAGGATTTGTTGGCAGAAAATTTCCCTGGTAGTGTGAAAGATGAGAATATATCTATCCAAGATGCTGATTGAACTCCACATAAGGTAGATCTTAAAAGAAGTCACCAAGACATATTATAATCAAGCTTGCCAAAACCAAAGATAAGGAGACAATTATAAGAGCAGCAAGGGATAAAAGAAAAGTCACCTACAAGGGAGAGCCAATAAGAATAAGCTCAGACTACTCGGCAGAAACCATGCAGGCAAGAAGGCCATGGGATGACATATTTAAAAAATTGAAGGAAAAAAACTGCCTGCCAGGAATCATATATCCATGAAAACTGTCTCTTAAATATGAAGGTGAAATTAAGACATTTCCAGATAAATACAAGTTGAGGTAATTTGTAAAAACCAAACCAAAACTACAAGAAATACTAAAGGGAGTTCTTTGGTTAGAAAATCAATAATATCAAGTATCAACCCAAGACTAGAACACTGCGCAGAGCAACCAGAAGTCATCCCAGACAGGGAAATCCAAAAAAAACAAAGAAAGATTAAAAAAAAAAAAAAAGCCCAACACAGGGTAACGGCGATGTTATTATATAAAAGAAGGCAACATTAAAATAATAAAGAGGGACTAAGAAGTGTAATCATACACCTTCCATATGGAGAGGAAGTTACAGCAATACAAAGAAATAAAAGTTAGTTATAAATTTTAAAAAATAAGGGTAAACAACAAGGTAACCACAAAGGAGACAAACTATCCTACTCATCAAAATAAAATATAAGGGAAAAATACAGACTCAGCAGAAACAAAATCAACAACAAATATGAAGAAAGAACAATATATAAAGAAAATCTACTCAGCACGTGAAATCAAGTGGGAAAAAGAAGCTGTCAACACACAAAAAAAAGACATCAAAATGATAGCACTAAATTCATAAAAAAAAAATACCTATCTATAATTACGCTGAATGTAAATGGACTAAATGCACCAATAAAGAGACAGGGAGTGGCAGAATGGATGAAAAACAAGATCCGTCTATATGCTGCCTACAAGAGACACACCTTAGACTTAGAGACACAAACAAACTAAAACTCAAAGGATGGAAAAAAACATATCAAGCAAACAACAATCAAAAAAGAGCAGGGGTGGCAATATTAATTTCTGACAAAACAGACTTTAAAGTTAAATCCATCAGAAAGGAAAAGGACACTACATAATGATTAAAGGGACAATACACCAAGAAGATATAACCATATTAAATATTTATGCACCCAATGACAGGGCTGCAAGATACATAAAACAAATTCTATCAGCATTGAAAAATGAGATCGACAGCTCCACAATAATAGTAGGAGACTTCAACACACCACTTTTGGTTAAGGACGGGACATCCAGAAAGAAACTCAATAAAGACACGGATGATCTAAATGCCACAATCAACCAACTTGACCTCGTAGACATATACAGAACATTCCACCCAACAGCAACCAACTTTTCTATTGCACATGGAACATTCTCTAGAGTAGACCACATATTAGGTCATAAAAAAAGCAGGATCCAAACGATTGAACTATTACAAAGCATCTTCTCTGACCATAAGGCCATAAAAGTGGAAATCAATAACAGGAAGCAAGGAAAAGAAATCAAACACTTGGAAACTGAACAATACCCTGCTCAAAAAAGACCGGATTATCGAAGACATTAAGGATGGAATAAAGAAATTCATAGAATCCAATGACAATGAAAACACTTCCTATCAGAACCTTTGGGAGACACCAAAAGCGGTGCTCATAGGCCAATTTATATCAATAAATGCACACATCCAGAAAGAAGAAAGGGCCAAAGTCAAAGAACTATCCCTACAACTTGAACAAGTAGAAAGAGAGCAACAAAAGAAACCCACAGGCACCAGAAGAAAACAAATAATAAAAATTAGAGCTGAACTAAATGAAATAGAAAACAGAAAAACAATTGAAAGAGTTAACAAGACCAAAAGCTGTTTTTTTGAAAAACTCAACAAAATTGATAAACCATTGGCCAAACTGACAAAAGAAAAACAGAAGAGGAAGCAAATAACCCAAATAAGAAATAAGATGGGCGATGTTACAACAGACCCAACTGAAATTAAAAGAATCATATCAGATTACTATGAAAAACTATACTCAAACAAATTTGAAAACCTAGAAGAAATGGATGAATTCCTAGAAAAAACACTACCTACCTAAACTAACACAAACAGAGGTACAACAACTAAACAGACCCATAGCAAAAGAAGAGATTGAAAAGGTAATCAAAAAACTCCCAACAAAACAAAGCCCTGATCTGAACGGCTTCATTGCAGAGTTCTACCAAACTTTCAGAGAAGAGTTAACACCACTACCACTAAAGGTATTTCAGAGCATAGAAGAGGATGGAATACTACCAAATTCATTCTATGAAGCCACCATATCCCTGATACCAAAACCAGGTAAAGACATCACAAGAAAATTATAGACCTATATGATTTTACTATGAAAAACTATATTCAAACAAATTTGAAAACCTAGAAGAAATGGATGAATTCCTAGAAAAACACTATCTGAAAGCTGTCATCTAAACTAACACAAACAGAGGTACAACAACTAAATAGACCCATAACAAAAGAAGAGATTGAAAAGGTAATCAAAAAACTCCCAACAAAACAAAGCCCTGATCTGGACAGCTTCATTGCCTCGTGAATGTAGATGCAAAAATCCTCAACAAAATTCTAGCTGATAGAATTCAACGACACATCAAAAAATAATTCACCATGACCAAGTGGGACTCATACCAGGTATGCAGGGATGGTTCAACATTAGAAAAACAATTAATGTGATCCACCACATAAACAAAACAAAAGACAAGAATCACATGATTTTATCAATTGATGCAGAAAAGGCATTTAACAAAGTTCAACACTCATTCACGATAAAAACTCTCAGCAAAATAGGTATAGAAGGAAAATTCCTCAACATAATAAAAGGCATTTATACAAAGCCAACAGCCCACAACACCGTAAATGGAGAGAACCTGAAAACATTCCCGTTGAGATTGGGAACCAGACAAGGATGCCCTTTGTCACCACTCTTATTCAACATTGTGCTGGAAGTCCTAGCCAGAGCAATTAGGCTAGATAAAGAAATAAAAGGCATCCAGATTGGCAAGGAAGAAGTCAAAGTATCTGTATTTGCAGATGACATGATCTTATACACAGAAAACCCTGAGGAATCCTCCAGAAAACTACTGAAACTAATACTTCAGCAGAGTATTGGGATACAAGATAAACATACAAAAATCAGTTGGATTCCTCTACACCAACAAAAAGAACATCGAAGAGGACATCACCAAATCAATGCCATTTACAGTAGCGCCCAAGAAGATAAAATACTTAGGAATAAATCTTACCAGAGATGTAAAAGACTTATACAAAGAAAACTACAGTACACTTCTGCAAGAAACCGAAAGAGACTTACATAAGTGGAAGAACATACCTTGCTCGTGGATAGGAAGACTTAACATTATAAAAATGTCTATTCTACCAAAAGCAACCTATACATTTAATGCAATTCCGATCCAAATCCCAATGACATTCTTTAATGAGATGGAGAAACAAATCACCAATTTCATATGAAAGGGAAAGAGGCCCCGGATAAATAAGGCATTACTGAAAAAGAAGAACAAAGTAGGAGGCCTTACTTTACCTGATTTTAGAAACTATTATACTGCCACAGTAGTCAAAACAGCCTGGTACTGGTACAACAACAGATACATGGACCAATGGGAACAGAATTGAGAATCCAGACATAAATCTACCCATGTATGAACAGCTGATATTTGACAAAGGCCCCAAAACAGTTAAATGGGGAAAAGACAGTCCTTTTTAACAAATGGTGCTGGCATAACTGGATCTCCATCTGCAAAAAAAATGAAACAACACCCATACCTCACTCCATGCACAAAAACTAACTCAAAATGGATCAAAGACCTAAATATAAAATCTAAAATGATAAAGATCATGGAAGAAAAAATAGGGACAACGTTAGGAGCCCTAATACATGGCACAAACAGTATAGAAAACATTATAAAGAACACCGAAGAAAAACTAGATAACTGGGAGGTCCGAAAAATCAAACACTTATGCTCATCCAATGACTTCACCAAAAGAGTAAAAAGACTACCTACAGACTGGGAAAAAGTTTTTAGCTATGACATTTCTGATCGGTGCCTGATCTCTAAAATCTACATAATACTGCAAAAACTCAACTCCAAAGAGACAAATAACCCAATCAAAAAATGGGCAAAACATATGAATAGACACTTCACTAAAGAAGACATTCAGCTAACAGATATATGAGGAAATGCTCACGATCATCAGCCATTAGAGAAATGCAGATCAAAACTACGATGAGATTTCATCTCACTCCAATAAGGCTGGCATTAATCCAAAAAACACAAAATAATAAATGTTGGAGAGGCTGTGGAGTGTTTGGAATACTTCTGCACTGCTGGTGGGAATGTCAAATGGTACAACCACTTTGGAAATCGATTTGGCGCTTCCTTAACAAGCTAGAAATAGAACTACCATACTATCCAGCAACCCCAGTCCTTGGAATATATCCTACAGAAATAAAAGCCTTTACACGAACAGACATATGCACACCCATGTTTACTGCAGCACTGTTTACAATAGCAAAAAGATGGAAGCAACCAAGCTGCCCAGCAACAGATGAATGGATAAACAAATTATGGTATATTCACACAATGGAATACTACACATCGATAAAGAACAGTAAGAAATCTGTGAAACATTTCATAACATGGAGGAACCTGGAAGGCATTACGCTGAGTGAAATTAGTCAGTTGCAAAAGGACAAATATTGTATAAGACCACTATTATAAGAACTTGAGAAATAGTTTAAAATGAGAAGAAAACATTCTTTTGTGGTTATGAGAGGGGGACGGAGGGAGGGTGGGAGAGGGGTATTCACTAATTAGAGAGTAGATACGAACTACTTCAGGTGAAGGGAAAGACAGCACACAGTACAGGGGAGGTCAGCACAATTGGACTAAACCAAAAGCAAAGAAGTTTCCTGAATAAACTGTATGCTTCAAAGGCCAGCGTAGCAGGGGCAGAGGTTTAGGGACCATGGTTTCAGGGGACATCTAAGTCAACTGGCATAATAAAATCTATTAGGAAAACATTCTGCATCCCACTTTGAAGAGTGGCATCTGGGGTCTTAAACGCTAGCAAGCAGCCGTCTAAGATGCATCAATTGGTCTCAACCCACCTGGAGCAAAGGAGAATGAAGAACACCAAGGACACAAGGTGAATACCAGCCCAAGAGACAGAAAGGGCCACATGAACCAGTGACTACATCATCTAGAGACCAGAAGAACTAGATGGTGCCTGGCCACAACCGATGACAGCCCTGACAGGGAACACAACAGAGAACCCCTGAGGGAGCAGGAGAGCAGTGGGATGCAGACCCCAAATTCTCATAAAACCAGACTTCATGGTCTGACTGAGGCTAGAAGCACCCTGGTGGTCATGACCCCCAGACCTTCTGTTGGCCCAGGACAGGAACCAGTCCTGAAGCCAACTCTTCAGGCATGGATTGGACTGGACAATGGGTTGGAGAGGGATGCTGGTGAGGAGTGAGCTTCTTGGATCAGGTGGACACTTGAGACTATGTTGGCATCTCCTGCCTGGAGGGGAGATGAGAGGGTGGAGTGGGTTAGAAGCTGGCGAAAAGGACAGAAAAGAGAGAGTGGAGGGAGACAGCAGGCTATCTCGTTAGGGGGAGAGTAATTGGGAGTGTGTAGCAAGGTGTACATGGGTTTTTTGTGTGAGAAACTGACTTGATTTTTAAACTTTCACTTAAAGCACAATAAAAATTATTTAAAAAGAATACTTAGTGAATGGTTAAATATAAATACTACTTAACTGTCTCAGTTATCTAGTGCTGCTATAACAGAAATACCATAAGTGGGTGGCTTTAAGAAACATTTATTTTCTCAGAGTTTAGGAGGCTAGAAGTCCGAATTCAGGGTGCTGGTTCTAGGGGAAGGCTTTCTCTCTCTGTTAACTCTGGAGGAAGGTCCTTGTATCTTCTGAGCTTATGCTCTTGGGCGATCTTTATGTGGCTTGGCATCTCTCTTCCTCGTCTCTGTTTGCTCAATCTGCTCCTTTTATCTCTTGTAAGAGATTGACTGAAGACAAACTGGACACAAATCCTGCTTTATTAACATAACAGAAAACTCACTCCTAAACAGGATCACAGCCACAGGCATAGAGGTGAAGATTTGCAATACATATTTTGGGGGGACACAAATCAATTCATAATATTCCACCCTTTGGATTCCAAAAATTCATGTCCTTGACACGTGCAAGCACATTCACCCCATCACATCACCCCAAAAGTCTTAAATCAATTCCAAATCCAAAATCTTATCTTCTGAATCATCTAAATCAAATATGTATGAGACTTTAGGCATATTCCATCCTGGGGCAAAATTTTTCTTCATCTGTGAACCTGTGTGTCTTAGTCATCTTGTGCTGCCATAACAGAAATACCACAAGTGGATGGCTTCAACAAAGAGAAATTGATTCTCTCACAGTCTAGTAGGCTACAAGTCCAAATTCAGGCCATTAGCTCCAGGGGAAAGCTTTCTCTTCTTGGCTCTGGAGGAAGGTCCTTGTTATCAAGGTCCTTCCCCTCATCAAGGAGCTTCTCAGTGCAGGGACCCTGGGTCCAAAGGATACACACTCCTGCTGTTCATTCTTAGTGGTATGAGGTCCCATGTCTCTCTGCTCACTTCTCTCTTTTATATCTCAAAATAGATTGGCTTAAGAAGCTATCTAATCTTGTAGATCTAATCAATATAACTGTCATTAATCTATCTCATTACATCATAGTGATAGGATTTATAACACATAAGGAAATCATATCAGATGACAAAATGGTAGACAATCATACATTACTGGGAATCATGACCTAGCCAAGTTGACAGACATTTGGGGGGGGGACACAATTCAATCCATAACACTGTGAAATCTAGCATACAAGTTATCTGCTTCCAAAGTACTGTGGAAGAACAGGCACAAGATAGGCATTTCCATTACAAATGGGAGAAAGTGGAGAGAAAGGTGGGATAACAGACAGCAAGCAAGTCCAAAACCCAGAGGAACATATTATATTAGCTCTCAAAGTTTGAAAATAATTCTCTCTTCTCTGAGACCATCTGGGTGATGGCCCCAGCCTTCAGACTGTGAATGTTGGCCACACCCTCTGGTTTCTGGGTGGAGGCCTCTCCGCCCTGGGTTTCAGCTGTAACTTCCAGGCCCTCTGGGATGGCAACTGTGCTCCCTCGGCTTTAGGTGGTCCCATTCTTGTAGTAAATTTGAGGGGCAGCCTGGCCCCTTTGGCCCCAGCAAGCTCCATTCTTCTGCCCCTCGGGATGGCAGCCCCAAACCCTCAGCTTTGGGCAGCAACCCAGCCCTCTGGCATCCCTGAACAGCAGCCTCACACTCTGGAGCCAAGTTGGAGAAGACCCAATTCTTTGAAACCTAGGAGGCTGTGGCCCCACCGTTTGAGATTCAGGAGACTGTGCCCCACCTTCTGAAACTAAGAAGGCCCTGCTTCCTCTGCTCCTGCCAACAGTTCTGCTGATCTCTAAGAGGCTCCAGGGATGGTTTTTTTCTTTTCCTGGAAGACAAAGATATACTCCTTTGGCCTGTTTCCTGCCTGTTGAGTTCCAAGAGGCAAACAGTGTTGTTTTCTTTCATTCTTTCTCTGTCCCCTTCGGTCTAAACTGATGGGTTTTCTGCTGTGGTAGCTGGTAAGATCCATCAGTCGCAGGCTTAATCTCTATAACAAAAGCTTGTGTAACCACATCCTTGTGAACATTCTAGGAGATTGTCATGGATTGAATTATGCCCCCCCAAAAAATATCTGTCAACTTGGCTAGGTCATGATTCCCAGTATTGTATAATTGTCTACCCTTTTGTCATCTGATGTGATTTCCCTATGTGTTGTAAATCCTATCATTATGATGTTAATGAAGTGGATTAGTGGCAGTTATACTGATGAGATCTACAAGATTAGATAGTGTCTTAAGCCAATCTCTCTTGAGGTATAAAAGAGAGAAGCCAGCAGAGAGACAGGGAGACCTCACACCACCAAGAAAACAGCACTGGGAGCAGAGCACGTCTTTGGACCTGAGGTTCCTGTGCTGAGATGTTCCTAGACCAAGGGAAGATTGATGACATGGACCTTCCTCCAGAGCTGACAAAGAAAGCCTTCCCCTGGAGCTGATGCCCTGAATTTGGATTTGTAGCCTACTGAACTGTGAGAGAATAAATTTCTCTTTTTTAAAGCCTTCCAATTGTGGTATTTCTGTTAGAGTAGTACTAGATGACTTAGACAGACATGTGCCCTTAGTTTGTACGACAGAATTTTCCAAATCCTTCTATTTTCATTTTGCACAGTTCATTTTCAAGTCCATCTCTTTCCTCTTGCATTTTACTATAAGCTGCAAGGAGAAACCATGCAGCCCCCCTACGATCTTGCTTAGAAATCTTATCAGCCTGATATCCAAGTTCATCACTTACAAGTTCTGCCTTCCACCAAACATCTGAACATAATACAGACAAATTCTTTGCCTCTGCATAAAAAGCACTGCCCTCCTTCCATTGTCCAATCACATGTCCCTCATTTTCTTTTCACCAGAAGCACATTTAACATCCACATTTCTAGCGACATTCTGTTGCTGCCACCATATGTATTCTCTAAGATGACAGGGGCATTCTCTATAGCTTTACTCACTTCCTTCTGAGTCCTCATCAGAATTGCCTTTGATGTCCATAATTCTACCAACAGTCTCCTCAAGGCAATCTAGGCTTTTGCTATTAGGCACCTTAAAACTCTTCCAGCCTCTACCCATTTTCCAATTTCAAAACTGCTTCCACATTTTAGGTATCTGTTAGAGCAGTACCCCACTTTTCTAGTAGCAAATTCTGTCTTAGTTATCTAGTGCTGCTATAACAAAAGTACTACTATCGGGTGGCTTTAAGAAACAGATATTTGTTTTCTCACAATTTAGGAGGCTAGAAGTCCAAATTCAGGGCACCAGTTTTAGGGAAAGTCTTTCTCTGTCAAATCTGGAAGAAGGACCTTGTCTCTTCTGAGGTTCTGCTCCTGGGCGATCTTCATGTGGCTTGGCATTGCTTGCCTAATCTGCTCCTTTTATCTCTTGTAAGAGATTGACTCAAGACACATCCTACACTAACGTTGCCTCATTAACATAACAGAAAACTCATTCCCAGTTTGGGAATAGAGGTTAGGATTTACAACACACATTTTTAGAGACACAACTCAATTCATAACAACAGTAATGAAATAGAACCAGTCACTAACATGGATGTAATTTTATATACATAATACTGAGTGCAAGAAATCAGGCCTCAAAGAGCATATATGGTATAAATCTATTTATATGAAATAAAAAATAAACAGAGAGGGCACAAGATAGCTCCAAATAGTCTATATGCTTATCTGGGTGGTAGCTACATAGATGTATTAAAAAAACCCAGTGCCACGAGTTAATTCCATATTTAAAAATTTATGCAGCTATACATTTAAGATTTGTGAACTTTTCTGTATATGTTATACCTCAATTTTTTGAAGTCTTTTTTCAAAAAATGAATGCTTTATTGAGTTGGCCAGCACTGTAGGCAACAGATGCTCAATCCTTCTGGGACCTTCTAGGAGTTGTTTAGAATGAATCTTAAAATTATTCACCTGAGAAATGAGAGAGGGTAGTATTTATCTACTACATCCCAGCCCCTATTGTTTGAGGCTTACCCCATGATGCATAGATTTCCACCCCAACCCCCACCCCCAGCCCGGCCATGCAGGAGTGCCAAGAGGGCTCCCACAGGCATTCACACCATCGACTCAGATGAGCCCCAAGAAAGAAAGCAAGAGATGTCCAGCTCATGCTTAAGATGAGGCACTGGCAACACAGGAGGATGGAAGTCTATACAAAACTTCACCTCAGGGCTGTGGCTGGAATCAGAGGTAAGGCTGAGGAGATATGAAGCTGTGATCAAGAGGTATCTGATCCACATGAACTTCCACCCATGCCTGGAACATCACACGTCAGGTGAAGCATAAGTGCCATGTCTCGATGGGTACAAAAAGGGCAACCTTAGCGAGAATTTTTTTTTTTTTTTTTTTAACGAGAACACAGAAAAAAAATCATAAGACTACAAGATTATGCCTTAAATACAACATATCCCACTTGATCTTGTGATGCTTTAAATTCATTGATCCCCTTTAGAAAAAGTTTTAAGTGTGCAGGGTGAGGCATGGTAACAGGGAGGTAGAGGGGTTGTAGTGCATTCTTCACAGGCTTCCCTTTTTACATTGAGACACTGGTAGGTCTGTAAATGGATGCAGCAAGGTCCATATCAATGGAGATAAACTGACCAATGAGGAGATGCTGTTAATGACAGGGTTAGAGAGCTGAGAAAGAACTTGGGATTAATGTGAAGATTTCCCAATAATCAAATACCCTGCAATGCAGGCACTGAAATTTCATTAACTATTTATGAAAACTCCCTGTGCAGCAAATAACTTTGAGCACTTTGTAACCTTCTTTAGAGAAGGGGGAAGGACTGAAAAAATGTGTTCCTTATCAATGAAATTAGGGATATTTATATAAACTGGTCTGTCTAAGGAACCCCAATTATATCACTGGCTTGACTCTCTGTTAGGACTCGGCTGCTAGAATAACACCTTAAATTCCCTATAGCAAAACTTAGAGTTGACAGAGAGAATAACATAGACTGCATCAATCCATATAAACCAATGTGTGGATATTATTGTTGCCTGACTGCAATCAATCTCCATTTCCTCCTCCTCCTTTCTTGCAGAGAGCCCTTCAATGAGCAGCATAGATGATTCACTTCACGGGTGGCTCTACATGGCTTAACCCAAATACAACATTCCATTCTCTTAGCTTTTGTTATTGACTGGGGAGTCTCTGGGTGGTGCAAATGGTTAATACTCTTGGTTGCTAACCAAAAGGTTGAAAGTGTGACTCCACCCAGCCATTGTAAACCCTATGGAGCGCAGTTTTACTAGGCCACACATAGGGATGCCATAAGTTGGAATCTACTCAATGGCAACAGTTTTTTTTTGTTTCTTTTTTCTTAATTGATTCAGAATCTCATATGACTATGCAGCAAAATCACTTCCTCTTCTTCCTTGGATATTTCCTGGGTGATTGTGAAGCCAGGAACTGTAGCTACCAACTTATTTATAACCTGAGGATGAACTACACACAGGGAGGCAAGTATAGCCAAGAGAACACGGGTGGAGGCAACTCCAAAGCCAACAAGACCTCTGGACTTCGAGACATGGAACCAATGACTTTAGAGGTTGTTTAAGATAGTTTGAACTGGATTTTCTGTTGCTTACTACTGAAAGCATTCTGATTCATGTATTGGGATTTGTTTCTATTCTTAATGACTTTGAACCTTTACAAAATAAAGGCTGGATGAACCAAATATCAATCTCTTCACTAAAAACAAGCAGGGCACCCTGACATTTCTATTCTTTAGTGAAGTTCACTGTCATTTTCTATACTTTTTGTAGCTATATAGGCATTTCAAAAAAAAATTGAAATAAAATACATTTTTTCAGATATACTGGCTTGCTCACTCACTCGTATTCTGTGTAAATATTGTAAGAAATTTCAGCTTCAGTAAAGGGCCTCTGAACCTGCCCAAATTCATTCCCAAACAGCTCTGAGGCCCTAGGTTATAGCAATATGGTGGCCTAGAATTTCATGTAAGTAAAATCAGAAAAGTAAAAGATGTATTATTATTTCTTTTTCCATTTGTCTTAGACAATCTGAGAAACTAAATATAAATAAGCATGATTCTAGATGACATCTGAACTTAAGGTAAAGGAAAATTTTTTCTCCTCACTCTTGCAAAGCCTTTCACTTAGGATTTTTTTTTTTTAATGCTATTAAACTAAATTGAAAAAAAAAAAATTAGAACAAGGACCAAAAAACATCTTATTAGAAAGTCATATTTGTATACAAAACTATTTAGGTTCTTCTGAAAAACACGTATATTTGTTTTACTAAGTGCAGCAGTCCCTACATATTGAAATTGTTTTTAAGTGGATACTCGTTGTCTGCTTACAGGATTTTACAAAATCACTAATTTTCACGTATTTTTATCATGAATCAAAATCTGGTCTTCCACCTGCCTGCTCTGTGTTCTTAAATTTCTAACTGTGCCTTGATGTTTTCATAGAAAAGCAAGTCTTCTTGATGCCTTCAGGAGTCCACAAGTCCTTCCTTCACTTTGGATATCTCTCCCTAGCATGTTTTTAACTTTTCATTCCACTATAATTTAGGAAGGGAATATTCTACTGTAGATTTGTAGCAATAAAAGATTCCTTTGTCAATGGCCTACTTGTCCTTTGCTTTTTTAAAAACTATTCAACACAACATACTGGCATATTCTTGCATATTTCAAGAAAGCTATTGACTGTGAGTCATTCTTGCTTCTGTATGGAGAAAAAGCAAAATCCTGAAATAAATGAACATGCCAGTCATTTCTTCTGCTTTCAACAAATTGTGTAAAATTAGTGAGTATGATTGATGAGCTAAATTTAATTTAAAATAAATACTAATTTCACTGTAGAGCTCAGCTTAAAAGAATTTCCTCTTTGACTTCTCAGAGAAAATACAAGCCACAATTAGATCTTGAATAGACAAGGTTGTGCTGCATTAACAAGCAATCCTAAAATCTCAGTGGTTAAAAAATAAACCAGATATATTTTTCATTCATGCTACACATCCTTGGTCAATCAGTTGGCTCTGCTCTACACTGTCCTCACTCAGGATCTTGGCTGATAGAGTAGCCACTATTTAGAGTGCTGTTAATCGCTTTGGCAAAGGGAAAAAAAGACAGTTCAGCAAATCATCTACTGGCTCTAGAAGTTTCTACCTAGAAGCTTGCTTAAATTTTAATGGCCAAAGCATGTAATATGGCCACTCCAAGACAGGAAGAAAGTATAATCCCAAAGTACCTGAAGGAGAAACTAAAATAACTGGTAAACAGCACTAACTACCACAACACCAGACTTAAATTTTTTCACTTTCCTGCTACAAATCTAAAACTTGCCTCCCCAGCCATTTTTTCATCCTTTTCTACAGTAACTTAGAAAAGAGACCTTCCTCGTGACTAAGACTCACCCCTCCTCTTCAGTCTTTGTCATCTCAGGAACCCAGCTCTATAAATTATCCCCTCTCACCTATGTCTTCAACTCCTTGTGTCCTCCTGGCCCTCCTCGTCAGAGTTCAGATTGGTTCTATCTTAACCCCAAACCTGTTGCCATTGAGTTGATTCCAACTCATAGTGACCCTATAATTGCCCCATAGGATTTCCAAGGAGTGGCTGGCAGATTAGAACTGCCAACCTTTTGGTTAGCAGCTGAGCTCTTAACTACTGCACCACCAGGGCCCCATCTTCTGTCTTAAAGAATAAAAAATAAAAACTTGCACTAAACCTTCCCAATTCTATTTCTTTCCAGCCATCATTATCTCACTCCTCTCTTTCACAGCCTCATGTCTGAAAAGAGATCTATGCATCCCCAGGGTCATTTCCCCACTCCCCTTCATGCCTCAACCCACTGAAACCATTTGGTCTTCACCATCACTTCACCACTTTAGCAAAACCATTTTCATTGAAACCCAGTGACCTCTTTGCTGCTAAATCCAATGAGCATGTTTTAGTTGTCATGTTACTTTCCTCTGGAGTAACACTTAAGTCTCTCCTCTTAAAAATTCTCTTTTCAAATCTTGGCTTGTGTAGTACTTTCTTGACTTTTTTCCTACCTCTCAGAAGAGTTCCATCTCAGTCATTTTTGAATGAACCTCATCCTCTACCTGCTCTTCAAATGTTGATATTCTGGAGCTTTCGTTCTAGACCCTCTTTTCTTTTCACCTGACATCAGTCTCACCCCATTCCCACGGCTTCATTTATCATCTATATGCCAATGACTCCCAAATCTGACCGCAAAGAGCTGATACGGTTTCATAGTCCTCTTGCATAGGACACTTTCTTTGCATTTCTTGCCTATATCCATGTAGTAAAGTTTTGAAACACTGCATTTCCTCAGTAACAGGAACAACAGAAGTGTTTGGTCCTCTGTGGCAGCTCATCCCATCCCTCTCCTGGTCTGCCTTCTTTTTACTGGGCTTTGTCATTCTGCCCCTGACTGCACAGGCTCTGTGCTGAGACCCACTCCAGGAGTATAAGTAACCTGGGGCAATTTCCTTGTCTGTCTCAGTTATCGCTTCCAGCTCTGGTTTAATGAGTTAGTTTTTCCACATAGACTTAGCAAATCACTACTCTGATTCAGACCAAAAATTTGAATTCTGTCATTGAAAAAAAAAAACGGTAGGTTTTCACAAGATCCTATATATTTTGTCACTGCATTTGTATCAAATATATGACAATTTTGAATTTTTGTATATTTTTATGAAATGCAAAAATATGATTTTAAGTATGTTATTGCCATGGATTGAATTGTGCCCCCCCGCCAAAATATGTTTATCAATTTGGCTATGCCATGATTCCCAACATTGTGTGATTATCCACCATTTTGTCATCTGATGTGATTTTCCTACATGTTGTAAATCTTACCTCCGTGATGTTAATGAGGTGTGATAGGCGGCAGTTATGTTAATGAGGCAGGACTCAATCTAGAAGATTGGATTGTGTCTTCAGCCAATCTCTTTTGAAATATAAAAGAGAGAAGCGAGTAGAGAGACAGGGGGGCCTCATACCACCAAGAAAGCAGTGCTGGGAGCAGACCATGTCCTTTGGACCTAGGGTTCCTGAACCTAGAAGCTCCTACTCCAGGGAAAGACTGATGACAAGTCTCCTCTACAGTCGATAGAGAAAGGCTTCCTCCGGAGCTGACACCCTGAATTTGGACTTCTAACCTACTAGACCCAAAACCCGGTGCCTGTAAGAGAATAAACTTCTATTTGTCAAAGCCATCCACATGTGGTATTTCTGTTACAGCCGCACTAGATGACTAAGACAGTTACAATACAGAACAATATTGTTGATGCACTTTTCTAAATAAGATTGGCAACATTGAACATCAAGAAATAAATGCTCTGACATATAACCAAAAAAAAAAAAATCCTGGGCTATACTGGCAATGAGTTTATTATCACTTGTAAAAACAAAAAATGGAATATGCAGTTATGACTTCCATCCCTTGGACACGTAGAATAACAGTCCTAATTTAAATTTTGTCTACATGGAGCCCAGACATGAGGGATGTGACCAACAGCCATTCTGATAAAGACTTTTTGGATTTCGCTCCCATCTAAAAAAAAAAAAAATTCCCTGGTTAATTCTCTAATTAATCTAAAAGGTAGCATATTATAGCTCAGATTTGGGAACTCCTGGTCCAAAGAAAATATAGTTTCTGATGGAACAGCAGCCCTGGGGCCAGATTACCAGAGGAAGCACCAAGCTTCCCAGAGAAAATACAGAATTTATCAGGGAGCATTTATGGGCATACTTCTACCCTTTGGGAAGCCTCCAATCCCAGCAACTGCTGCCTCCACCTCCTCTCCTGTTTCCTACTTGCCTTCCTACTTTGGTCTCTGTCTGTCTATCTGTGTTGCACACACAGACAAACTGTGCCTCAGACTTCCAAGTAAGAATAAGACTGCTAGGAATGAAGACTTCACCTAGTGGTATCAACCACTCCGTGGGTACTGTGTTCATCTAGTACGGTTGAGCCATATACATAGTGTTGGCAAAGTGTAAGTCATTATTGTTATTTATAGAAAGCAAATGGTAAACAATAGGAATAGATTACTTATGATAAACCTGTCCTGCCCCCTACACATAACCCACTTTGTAGGAGAAGAACCTGGTTACATCTCAAAGGGGATCTGTTTATCCTTTCTCCAAATTACCCCATCCATACTTATGTCACTGGGCAGGCACATCGTGGTACAGGTCAAATGCTATGTTTATGTCACCACTGCCTCTGGCTTCCACCATGCCACCTGGGCTTGCGTGGCTCCAGTCATGCTCTGCTCTGCCACTGGGCTTCACTGGGCCTGGTGTCACTGGCTCTGCACTGCCGTAGGAAGATCCCTGCATAGGATTTTCCAAACCCCTGCCCAGGGGTGCCCGGCTTCTCTCTGTGAGCCAACTAGCTCACCATCTTTCTCCGTCTTCAGTGTTACAGCCTTTGACCCATATTATAGCCTTTTATTTGGGTCTGGGAGGTTCTCAGTGAAGGGACTCCAAGTCCAAAAAGACTTATTCTGCTCCAGGCTCTTGATGGTCATGAGGTTCCCAAAAATCTCCGTGCTATTCAAGGCATGGCCCTCCCAGCAAGACCACAAACTGACCTATCCACTAAGCAGTCTGCAAACCACTCAATCCTACTGGATGAATTACAAGCCACTTATGTGGCTAGTACTAAATAGACCAATCATTGTGGCTCTACCAATTATTTTGAGAGAATCACAAACCTAGGGCCAGGAAGGCCATACAAGAGAAGCCCATTGCACCACGATCTCATGACTATATAATTGAGTATTCCATTCTCCAGCCCATTTACTAGCCCTTTTAGAACCTTCTGTTCTTAAGAGATTGACCAGTATATCCCCTTGGTCTCACAAGTGGCTCTGGTGTCCATCCACTTGAAATGAATCCACTTGGCACCAAAATCATTGTGGATGATGTCTTTCCACAGTTGCCTCACCACAGTGCCTCAGGCAGCGGTCATTCATCCCATGACCCCATGACCACTGGAGCTCTTCTGTAGGGCAGCAGAGAGAGAAAGAGGATACTTTATTATGATTGGGTTTGGTTTCAATTTTTTGTTTCCATCTCTGGGCTCTGCTCCATGAGGGAATTGTTTTCAGTCATCCTCCCTCTCTCCCCAGTCAGTGCAACAGTTGGTGGCTCACACCCCAACCCCACTCTCTCAGCCACAGACACACAACTTTTCTGGCAGTGCCCTCTTCCTGCCACCAAAAAGCTGAGCCACTTCCACCCTGAGTCTTGTCAACAAAATTAACATCAGGCTTGTGTTTTCTTTTGTTACTTAGCATACCTTCGTGACTTTCCATTTCTCTAAAGGTTTTCTAAACTCTTTTGTACTTAAACCCATGTTGTAATGTTGCAAGCCATTAAAGCAAGACAAAACAAAACTGTTTCAGGGTGTTGCTTTTAAAAAGCCTAAAGAATGAGGTCAAAACCACAGTTTCCAGAGTGGCTCATTGGGGAGGTTCCGTACCGCTGACATCTTGAAGTATATATACACAGTCACTCCACCTCAGAGAGAGGCATCCCATAATAGCTCCTCTCTCTGCCGCTGTCTCTCCCAGCAGTTGCCTCCCCTGCAATGCTGCCTGCTGCCTTGCTCCTGCATGACCTTGGAGGAGGTCTCTGTCCCTTCCCTCGGAGGCACCCACTTCAGTTGCTGTCTCTCTGTGACTGAGGTGTTCAGCTGTCACTCATTCTCCTCATGTATCCACGAGTGTGATTACGATGCAGTTCACACTTGGAATAAATAATGTAGGTCAGCAGGTTTCTGAATTTGCCCCATGGAGGTCAGTTCCAGAAACATTTTCTTCTCTCCACAAAGCTTCTTTTCTCAGACTTGTGCAAATAGCTACTGCTTACCTATCCCTCTTGGAGAAGGAAGGAAAACATAATAATAATAATAAAACACGTATTGATGACATATCTGAAGCCAAGCAGTGTGTTCGGCGTTGACATATACGTTTTTATTTTTGCAGAAACTGAGTCTCTGATTTGAGCCCTGTGTGATTCCCAAATCCACACTTTTCCCAATACATCATGCTGTCATGTACCATGCAGAGCTATGTCCTTTTAAGAAATAGATGAAGAAACAAGTATGGGATGAGTAGTCATTTTGGGAAAAAGAATAATTGCCTGTGACTCCTCTATGGCTGCTCCAGTCACTCACTGACCTCACCTCCCCACGTCTCTCGTTCATTTATTTTTTTACCTATATATTGTGATCTGAGGAACCAAGTGTCTCATCCACCTTTCCATGCTAATGCCTGAAACTATAGACTTGGTACCCTCCACTCTTTTGGGATAAAGGATTTGTAGCCATTCATAATTATTATTTAAAATAAAATTACTATATAGATGCGAAGATACAGTTGCTGAAACCAGATAGGAATACCTGATTGAGCTAAATATTCATTGGGTTGGCTCGTTGACAGAGTGAACCTCGGTAATAAGATGTTGGATAGCTTAATTTTGATGAGGAAGAGAAAAAAGAAGAAAAAAATCTGAAGCCCCAGGCACTGACAAAGGTGGCCAACTCGGGGAGGGCAGCCAAGGGGAAGCCCAACTCAACTGGTAAAAAACGGGTGGAGGTGAAACCCCAAGGCAAGATGAGTAAGTGGTGAGAGAAAAGTGAACGGTACCAAACCCAATCTTTGCCTAAGGGGCAACTCCGTCTAAGCTGTTTGGGGAGAAGAGCTAGAAAAAGAACGATAAGGAAAAGGTAAGAGGAAAGAAAAGTGTGCACAGCAGTCCCCTGAGCTTATCTCTATTATAGAACACTTATGTTCTCTGCTGAAACGGTCTGTTAATACAGGAAAACCAAAAACCCGGTGCCATCGAGTCGATTCCGACTCATAGCGACCCTAGAGGACAGAGTAGAACTCTACGGGGCAGTTCTACTCTGTCCTACAGAGTCACTATGAGTCGGAATCGACTCGACGGCACCGGGTTTTTGGGTTTTACCCTCCTTTAGATTATGGGCTTTTAGAGAACAGGGACTCTGTGTCTATTTTATTTGTGTAGGGCCAGAGGCTACTGCACTGCCTGGCATGTAGTAGGGGCTCAATTCATGTTAGATGGATGAATGAATGAAATCACTTTCCTTTCTTTTCTATTTCCCATGCATAAAAACTTTGCTATGAGGCATGAGATATACTTCATATATATGCTGCTTCACCTGTGTACCCAGGATTCTCAGAGGTGCTAAGGTTCTTTAGAAGTATGCTGCATTGTGTCATTTACAGCAATCCAAATATCTTTACTCAAAACAGTGGCAAACATGTCCATTATCTAACGAACACTCTTTGGTGATCATAATTGTTATTTGTAACAGGCATTTTATTTATTTTCTAGGGCCCTTATTTATATTTAAGCATGCTTCCTTACATATTATATTTTCATATAAATCATTTAAATCAAACTCTATCTTGACTTGTATTACATTTACTTCCATACATGTAAGTCAGATGAAATATAGCTAATGATTCCAAAATAGTTTCTTTAGCTATGGTATACATTTTAAACTTAATTTAATTTCCTTATGTACCTGGGGAAAATGTATGACTTTTTTTTTTTTCAAGCATCTCTCTCTCCTCATTATCAAAGTATTCATCCTGAATTATTATAAAAAGGCAGCATTTAATAGTCAATCAAATAATGAGAGTGTGTTCTTTCCCAGCAGATTAATAACAATTCTTGCATCACCAACTCTGAATATTCATGTTGTGGAAATGTGTCCTACTTCTATAGATTTCATCACTGTCAGCTGGTGCCACAGCAGAACATGAGGACAGTTAGTCAGTCTTAATACATTCAGGATTTTAGCAATTACCAAATTGTCTTCCCTGACTTATCATCAATAATTCAACCTTTGAGGAATATAATACTGAGAACCAGAAGGCTGACTGATAAATATTCTGCCATTCTTTGGAAAACAGAAACCTACCTGCACAAAAATGTGATATCACTTGAGTCAAGCCTTACTTCAGT